>NC_079196.1:16512296-16587296 GCF_029499605.1 Hyla sarda | reverse complement strand
ATTGGGCGCTGCTATTTTCAAAGAGAATTTTGGGAGAAAATGAAGGTGCAAGCACTATTGCGATCTCAAAATGACAGGCTTCACACTGCCGGAGACAAACAGCAGTGTGAATGTAGCCTAAGGCAGTGTTTCCCAACCAAGGTGCCTCCAGCTGTTGCAAAACTACCACTCCCAGCATGCCCGAACAGCCAAATGCAGTGTTTCTCAACCAGGTTGCCTTCAGCTGTTGCACTACTACAACTCCCAAGCATGCCCGGACAGCCGAAGCTAGTGTTTCCTAATGAGGTTGCCTCCAGCTGTTGCGAAACTACAACTCCCAGCATGCCCGGACAGCCTTTGGCTGGAGGCGCACTGGTTGGTAAATAAAATCCCATAATAACTTAAAATAGCTTTTATAAGTCAATTTAAACCAAATTTAAATCTGCATATAATAGATATCAGCAATTCCAATACAGCAGACAATCAATAAAGTGGAGCTCCGCCCATTATAAAGATGAAGAATAAGAGTGAAAAAATATGATTTTACTTATATGAGGGAATAGAGAGGGGTGGAGGGTGACATTGTGAAGTATGGAGAAATGACTGCAGCACAGACCCAGCTCCTGTCTGATCTCCAAGTTACATTTTTAACTATATGGCTCCTTATCTCAGGTTATAAATCTGTATCTGAGGAATGTCCGTGTCGCCTATCACAAGTGTTCTCATAAAGTGTCCTCGAGCTAAAAGTCCAGAGGTAGAAGGATTTCCTTTGTATCGTTTATGTTCATTTTGGAATGTTATTTCCTTAGTATATATAGAACGTGAAACATTACTGATCCTGAGTCACATCCTGTATTATACTCCAGAGCTGTACTCACTATTCTGCTGGTGAGGTCACTGTGTACATACATTACATTACTTATCCTGTACTGATCCTGAGTTATATCCTGTATTATACTCCAGAGCTGTACTCACTATTCTGCTGATGGGGTCACTGTGTACATACATTACATTACTTATCCTGTACTGATCCTGAGTTATATCCTGTATTATACACTAGAGCTGTACTCACTATTCTGCTGGTGAGGTCACTGTGTACATACATTACATTACTTATCCTGTACTGATCCTGAGTCACATCCTGTATTATACTCCAGAGCTGTACTCACTATTCTGCTGGTGAGGTCACTGTGTACATACATTACATTACTTATCCTGTACTGATCCTGAGTTATATCCTGTATTATACTCCAGAGCTGTACTCACTATTCTGCTGGTGAGGTCACTGTGTACATACATTATATTACTTATCCTGTACTGATCCTGAGTTATATCCTGTATTATACTCCAGAGCTGTACTCACTATTCTGCTGGTGAGGTCACTGTGTACATTACATTACTTATCCTGTACTGATCCTGAGTTATATCCTGTATTATACTCCAGAGCTGTACTCACTATTCTGCTGGTGAGGTCACTGTGTACATACATTACATTACTTATCCTGTACTGATCCTGAGTTATATCCTGTATTATACTCCAGAGCTGTACTCACTATTCTGCTGGTGAGGTCACTGTGTACATACATTATATTACTTATCCTGTACTGATCCTGAGTTATATCCTGTATTATACTCCAGAGCTGTACTCACTATTCTGCTGGTGAGGTCACTGTGTACATTACATTACTTATCCTGTACTGATCCTGAGTTATATCCTGTATTATACTCCAGAGCTGTACTCACTATTCTGCTGGTGAGGTCACTGTGTACATACATTACATTACTTATCCTGTACTGATCCTGAGTTATATCCTGTATTATACTCCAGAGCTGTACTCACTATTCTGCTGGTGAGGTCACTGTGTACAAACATTACATTACTTATCCTGTACTGATATACACAGTGACTCCACCAGCAGAATAGTGAATACAGCTCTGGAGTATAATACAGGATATAACTCAGGATCAGTACAGAATAAGTAATGTAATGTAAGTACACAGTGACTCCACCAGCAGAATAGTGAGTGCAGCTCTGTAACATACTACAGTATATAAGTTTATTTTTGGGTGCCGCTGATATCATTATAGAACAATGGCCTCCAGGTGTTGCAAAACTACAACTCCCAGCATGCCCGGACAGCCAATGGCTGTCCGGGCATGCTGGGAGTTGTAGTTTTGCAACATCTGGAGGGCCACAGTGTGAAGACCACTGTTCTTCAGTGTTCCCAGAGGCTCCTGGAAATTAGGTTATTATTAAAATGGTGAAATGATAGGATATAAGAAGCTTTGGGGTGGGAATGATGGGGAGGGAATATATATCGGACGCCATTCCTGGATGTATAGGAGAACACTGGATCTCTGTGCAGATGTCTTGACAAAAGGAAACTTTGCGGCGTTTTTAGGAATTCCCCTAATTCGAGGGAGCGAGTCCTGGAGCCTGAACAATCACTCCCATTGGAAGGGATAGTAGTGCTACATTTTTTTCGTGTTTTGTTGCTGCAGAAAAATCCAGGGAGCGGCAGCGCTCTGCGTGTCCCTCTCCCGCTCTCGTCGCGAGGCGTGTGTGTATATTGGAGGGGGCTTATACTTGCAGAGGTATGTGAAATATTTATTTGACACTGTAAAATTCACAAGTGCAGCAGCGCCTCTTCTCACATCGTCTGGCGATTATTAAACGCGCAGTAAACAGAAGACTTTGGCGCTGACAAGTCGCTAAAAAAAAATTCTGTTTGGTCATTTCATTTAGGAAGCAACCTCTGTTTCCCACCCAACTTTTCGAGACTCCGGAATTACATATTTCCCTAATCCTGGAGTTACACATTCTCTTTTTCTTTTTCTTTTTTGTGTGCAAATTGCAACATTACCAGGCAGGTCAGCCTCTCAGGATCTTGGGAAAGATGGGTGGGCTGTGATCCAGGCCATATTGGGGGTCATTTAGCTTTCCCTGAAATAGAGGCAACTATTTAACAGCTTATTTGAGCGGTGTTTTTCAACCAGTGTGCCTCCAGCTGTTGCAAAACTACAACTTCCAGCATGCCTGGACAGCCGTTGGCTGTCCGGGCATGCTGGGAGTTGTAGTTTTGTAGCAGCTTGAGGAACCCTGGTTGGAAAAAAACTGCTGTAAAAAGGCAGAAAGGAGAGAATAAGTCATAAAATCCAAACTAAATAATGCCACCATTCTATGCCCTAGTAATACCTATTTACAGTGCCCTAAAAAGTGGCATACTCAAGACAGTGCCCGAATAATGAACTATGCATTGCCAAAATAATGCCACCATACTGTGCCATAATAACAATTCTATACAGTGCCATATAGTGCCACCATATTGCACCATAATAATAACTCTATACAGTGCTCAAATAACACCACCATACTGTGCCATAATAATAACTCTATACAGTGCCCAAATAGTGCCACCATACTGTGCCATAATAATAACTCTATACAGTGCCCAAATAGTGCCACCATACTGTGCCATAATAATAAGTCTATACAGTACTCAAATAATGCCATCATACTGTGCCATAATAATATACAGTGCCATATAGTGCCACCATACTGTGCCATAATAATAGAGCTACACAGTGCCAAATAGTGCTACCCTTCCGTGCCATAATAATGCTATACAGTACTCAAATAATGCCATCATACTGTGCCATAATAATATACAGTGCCATATAGTGCCACCATACTGTGCCATAATAATAGAGCTACACAGTGCCAAATAGTGCTACCCTTCCGTGCCATAATAATGCTATACAGTACTCAAATAATGCCATCATACTGTGCCATAATAATATACAGTGCCATATAGTGCCACCATTCTACACCATAATAATAACTCTACACAGTGCTCAAATAGTGGCACCATAACAAGACCTGTTAACTCAATACAGTGTCCAATTCATGTTTAAATAACCATATAATGCCCAAATAATACCATACAGTGCCAAAAAGATACCATACAGTGCCCAAATAATGCCCTCCTGTCCTCAAATAATACCATACAGTGATCATATACTACCAAACAGGGCCCAAATACTACCATACAGTGCCCAAATAATACTATACAGTGCTTATATACTACCAAACAGGGCCCAAATACTACCATACAGTGCCCAAATAATACTATAAAGTGCTTATATACTACCAAACAGGGCCCAAATACTACCATACAGTGCCCAAATGATGCCCTACTGTCCTCAAATAATACCATACAGTGATCATATACTACAAAACAGGGCCCAAATACTACCATACAGTGCCCAAATGATGCCCTACTGTCCTCAAATAATACCATACAGTGATCATATACTACCAAACAGGGCCCAAATACTACCATACAGTGCCCAAATAATACTATAAAGTGCTTATATACTACCAAACAGGGCCCAAATACTACCATACAGTGCCCAAATGATGCCCTACTGTCCTCAAATAATACCATACAGTGATCATATACTACAAAACAGGGCCCAAATACTACCATACAGTGCCCAAATGATGCCCTACTGTCCTCAAATAATACCATACAGTGATCATATACTACAAAACAGGGCCCAAATACTACCATACAGTGCCCAAATAATACCATACAGTGCTTATATACTACCAAACAGGGCCCAAATACTACCATACAGTGCCCAAATAATACCATACAGTGCTTATATACTACCAAACAGGGCCCAAATACTACCATACAGTGCCCAAATAATACCATACAGTGCTTATATACTACCAAACAGGGCCCAAATACTACCATACAGTGCCCAAATAATACCATACAGTGCTTATATACTACCAAACAGGGCCCAAATACTACTATACAGTGCCCAAATAATAGCATCTAGTGCCCACATAGTATCATACAAATCCCAAACTACTATCCTGTAGTGCCCAAATACAGTGCCCAAATAGTATCATAATGTGCCCAAGAACTACCCAACAGTGCCTAAATAATACTGCATAGTGCCCAAATACTACCAGTGCCAGCATAATGCCATACAGTGCCAAAAATAATACCACATAGTTCTCAAATAAGATAAGCAAGCATTTTCCATGTAGTGCCCACCTTACAGTATGGTACTGCCCTGAATAACACTGCAGTACCCAAATAATACCACCATACACTGCCAAAATAATAGCACTATACAGGGCCAGCCCCCATAGAAATCAGTGCATTCATTTCTATTGCCCTCTGTGTAACTCGGGTGTGTCGCCATCTTGCGGTGGCTCATGTCGATCCCGGTGTTTATTCCATGGAATATTTTCATTATTTTCTAGTCATGTGACCCTCAGATGTTGGGCTGTATAACACCCAGTTCAGACCTGACTGTATTGTGCTCTATGGGGGAGATTTATCAAAACCTGTGCAGAGGAAGAGTGGTGCAGTTGCCCATAGCAACCAATCAGATTGCTTCTTTCATTTTCCACAGGCCTCTTTAGAGGCCTGTGGAAAATGAAAGAAGCAATCTGATTGGTTGCTATGGGCAACTGCACCACTCTTCCTCTGCACAGGTTTTGATAAATCTCCCCCTATGTGTTTTTGGCAGCCATATATCTTAGGGTGGATATTGTTCTTCTGAATCATTTAACCTTACTTCTATTAGAAAATCTTAATCCTTCCAGTACTTATTAGTTGCTGAACACTACAGAGGAAATTCTTTTCTTTTTGGAACACAGAGCTCTCTGCTGACATCATGACCACAGTGCTCTCTGCTGACATCATGACCACAGATGTTTGCTATGGGGATTTTCTCCTACTCTGGACAGTTCACACTTAAAATGGACAGAGAGGTCAGCAGAGAGCACTGTGCTCGTGATGTCAGCAGAGAGCTCTGTGTTCCAAAAAGAAAATAAATTTCTTCTGTAGTATTCAGCAGCTAATAAGTACTGGAAGGATTAAGATTTTTTTTAATAGAAGTCATTTACAAATCTGTTTAAATTTCTGGCACCAGTTGATTAAAAAAATAAAAAAAAGTTTTCCACCGGAGTACCCCTTTAAACTGTGGCGCAACTTTATACGTAAAGACAGAAGTTGCTCGGGCATGCTGGGATTTGTAGTTCTGCAACACCTGGAGATCCTCTGGCTGTCAGGGAATGCTGGGATTTGTAGTTCTGCAACACCCGGAGATCCTCTGGCTGTCAGGGCATGCTGGGAATTGTAGTTCTGCAACACCCGGAGAGCCACAGGTTGGAGAACGCGGATGTAAATTGTAAGTGCACAGGGTGAGGGTTCACTTCCCATGTGGAACAATATTTAAGGAGGAAAGTGAGTCAATAAAAGGGGGCGTGTCCTGAGTACTCGCAGCGTGGACTTTGTCACAGTGTTTACTGTTCTGCAGCGGGTACTATTGCAGAGCGCGTATCAGATCGGAGGCTTATGGCTGTCAGGGCATGCTGGGAGTTATAGTTCGGAGAACACTGTTATAGTTTTTTTTTTTTCAATACTGATCGTTCCCACAATCAAATATAAAAAAGAGCACAAAGTTTAAATGCATTTTGAAATAATTTTAAAAAATGTAAAAAAAAATCTGCAACTTTCTAGTAAACTTTGTGCTTCGGTTCTTCCTGCTGACAATAAAGAGAAATTTTTGTGTTTGCAATCCAGAGGCTTAAAGGGGTACTCCGCCCCTAGACATCTTATCCCCCTATCCAAAGGCGGGACCACCGCAATCTCCCTACTGCACCCGGCGTTTGATAGAGCGTACGGTTCAGTGCCGGAGGCTCGTGACGTCACGGACACGCCCCCTCAATGCAAGTCTATGGGAGGGGGTGTGACAGCGTCACGCCCCCTCCCATAGACTTGCATTGAGGGGGCGTGGCGGTGACGTCATGAGCCTCCGCATCGCCAGTCATCCGCCACGGAGCGAAGTTGCATGCACCAGATGTCTGGGGTGCCGCGAATGAGAACAGCGGCGGGACCCCCCGTGATCAGACATCTTATCCCCTAGGTGCGGAGTACCCCTTTAAACCTGCTACTTCTAACAGCTGGGGGTTTGCTACAATGTGCATCAATTCTGAAGGGAAATCCTATACATTGTATTTTGCCAGCACCGATCCATTGTAACAAAGCTTTATGCAGCGTCTGTGTTAGTGTATTGGAGCCGGACCATTCACGTCACATCTTGTGGATCTGTCACCAGAATAGAGGTATGCCAACCTATACCGTGGCATGCTCGCACCCTGCCCATTGAATTTATTGGACCCATTGTAGTCTACTAAGGCTGGGTTCACACTACGTTTTTGCCATACTGTTTTCAATCCGTTTTTCTAAAGAAAACCGTATGGCAAAAAAAACGGATGGAACAGTATGGGGAAAAAGTAAACCGTATGCGTTTTTAAACAGTATACTGTTTTTAAAAGTGCATACAGTTCCGTCAGTTTTTATTTTTTTAAAAACCCATACGTTTTAGAAAATTTTGTCCATTTTTAATGGGAGGGGTCTTCAAATGCGCAAGGCAAAGTAAAAACATATACGTTTTTCCCGTATGGAACCGTATACATGTGCGTTTCCTATTGATGTCCATGTTAAAAAAAAACGTATGCGGTTGCAGTACGGTTTTTAAACCGGAGTCAAAACCGTGATTGACCACAATTTTGTCTCCGGTTTAAAAACAGTACTGCAACCGCATACGTTTTTTTTAACATGGACGTCAATGGGAAACGCACATGTATACGGTTCCATACGGGAAAAACGTATACGTTTTTACTTTGCACATGCGCATTTGAATCCTAATGTCCCCACCCAAGACCCCTCCCATTAAAAATGGACAAAATTTTCAAAAACGTATGTTTTTTTTTTTAAATAAAAACTGATGGAACTGTATGCACTTTTAAAAACAGTAAACTGTTTAAAAACGCATACGGTTTACTTTTTTCCATACTGTTTCATCCGTTTTTTTTTGCCATACAGTTTTCTTTAGAAAAACGGACTGAAAACAGTATGGCAAAAACGTGATGTGAACCCAGCCTAAGTGAAGGTGTCCATGTTCTTCCATTTGAGTTTGTTAAAGGAATATATGTATGGACGCTGTCAGGAGTCTAGTTGCCCCGTCCTACGGTGGCTGGCAGGGGTCTAATTGTGATTGGAAGAGCAATAGATAGGTGTGTGCCCACCATGCCACCCAATGATATGAGCCTGATGCAGAGGGTTCTTCTTTGTTATATCTGGTTGAATATGTGACCCTACAAATGTTGCAAAACTACAACTCCCAGCATGCCCGGACAGCCAAAGGCTGTCCGGGCATGCTGGGAGTTGTAGTTTTGCAACAGCCTGTAGACTAATGAGTCACTGGTTTGCATAAAACTATCCATACACAAAGCCTAACACTGGGTAAATTGGGTCTAGAGGGCATTGTGGGATTTAAAGGGGTACTCCGGTGGAAAACTTTTTTTTTTTAAATCACCTGGTGCCAGAAAGTAAAACAGATTTGTAAATTACTTCTATTTAAAAAAAAATCTGTATCCTTCCAGTACTTATTAGCTGCTGAATACTACAACGGAAATTATTTTCTTTTTGAAACACAGAACTGTCTGCTGACATCACGAGCACAGTGCTCTCTGCTGACACCTCTGTCCATTTTAGGAACTGTCCAGAGCAGCATATGTTTGCAATGGGGATTTTCTCCTACTCTGGACAGCTCTTAAAACGGACAGAGGTGTCAGCAGAGAGCACTGTGGTCGTGATGTCAGCAGAGAGCTCTGTGTTCCAAAAAGAAATTAATTTTCTCTGTAGTATTCAGTAGCTTATAAATCCTGGAAGGATTAGAGATGAGCGAACTTACAGTAAATTAAATTCGTCACGAACTTCTCGGCTCGGCAGTTGATGACTTATCCTGCATAAATTAGTTCAGCTTTCAGGTGCTCCCGTGGGCTGGAAAAGGTGGATACAGTCCTAGGAGAATCTTTCCTAGGACTGTATCCACCTTTTCCAGCCCACCGAAGCACCAGAAAGCTGGACTAATTTATGCAGGAAAAGTCATCAACTGCCGAGCCGAGAAGTTCGTGACAAATTGAATTTACTGTAAGTTCGCTCATCTCTAATTAAGATTTTTTTTTTTAATAGAAGTAATTTACAAATCTGTTTAACTTTCTGGCACCAGTTGATTTAATAAAAAATAAAAATAAAGTTTTCCACCGGAGTACCCCTTTAAGAAGTTGTTCAACTTAGTGGAAGTTCTTATCTTGGAAGGAGAAGAAAGATGCAGCTCCAAGGTTTCTTCCATGGCCATGAATTCTCTTGTAAGGGAATTAGACCTCAGGCCGATGGTAAAAAATGTAATTTATTTTCACCCGAGAATAAACAGTAGAATCAGTAATTGTTGTGCATAGAAGAGAGAAGCCCCATAACAAGGACCAAATTGGGATCCCATTAAGGTGCCAGTTACTTCTTTCCATTGCCTAATCCCAATGTATTTCAACTGCATAGAAGAGAGAAGCCCCATAACAAGGACCAAACTGGGATCCCATTATGGTGCCAGTTACGGTAATTCTTTCCATTGCCCAATCCCAATGTATTTCGACTGTATAGAAGAGAAGCCCCATAGCAAGGACCAAACTGGGATCCCATTATGGTGCCAGTTACTTCTTTCCGTTGCCCGATCCCAATGTATTTCGACTGCATAGAAGAGAGAAGCCCCATAACAAGGACCAAACTGGGATCCCATTATGGTGCCAGTTACGGTAATTCTTTCCATTGCCCAATCCCAATGTATTTCGACTGTATAGAAGAGAAGCCCCATAGCAAGGACCAAACTGGGATCCCATTATGGTGCCAGTTACTTCTTTCCGTTGCCCGATCCCAATGTATTTCGACTGCATAGAAGAGAGAAGCCCCATAGCAAGGACCAAACTGGGTTCCCATTATGGTGCCAGTTACTTCTTTCCATTGCCCAATCCCAATGTATTTCGACTGCATAGAAGAGAGAAGCCCCATAGCAAGGACCAAACTGGGATCCCATTATGGTGCCAGTTAATTATTTCCATTGCCCAATCCCAATGTATTTCGACTGTATAGAAGAGAAGTCCTGCACAGATTGTCACCTACATGACGCAAAGGGGAAGAGTCCAACCCAGGCCGAGGCCGCCTCTCCCCAGGGGCCCATGTTCTGTATATACAGTCTATAGAAAGGTTTGTCATATAATGAAATATTATGAAGTGCATAATGCCCCGAGCGCCCGGCCTGCGTCTCACCCACATTGGGCAGGCTCGAGGAACATCATTTGCCGCAGATTTAGTTTTGCATCTTCTGGAGGTCCTCAGTTTGGAGACCACTGACGGGTAGTGTCCCTTTTAGCTTAGGGTGCGTTCACACGGCCGTCTGTCCCCGTTTTTTTATTTCCTTTTTTGCAGGCTGTAAACGGATTCATAACGGTTTAAAAAAAAAATCCAAAATTTTTACAATCCGTTTGCAACCGTCTGCATTCATTTCCGTTTTTTTTTTTTTACGGCAGAAAAAAACGGCACATGCAGTATTTTATCTTCCGTCCAAAAAACGGAAGAAAAAACGGATACAGTAAATTTAACATTGAAGTCTATGGAAAGCGGATGAGCCTTTAATGTCATCAGGAAAAGCCCAGTTTAGAAGCAAATCCCCATAGCAAACCTCTTCTAAAATGGGCGGTTCCCGAGACAGATGTCATGAGAGAGCACAGAGAGCACAGAAAAGAACAACCTTAACTTCAGAAGCTCATAAGTACTGAAAGGATTAAGATTTTTTAATAGAAGTAATTTACAAATCTGTTTAACTTTCTTGAGCCAGTTGATATATATATATATAAAAGTTTTTTCCTGGAATACCCCTTTAATATAACTTTACTTTTTGGTAAGAGAGACGACCTTCAATGGTGCCGCTCTATGGGATGGAAGAGAATAAGACCAGGGGGATATTGGCGGTTTTGGCCAATATGGGGACTTTTGGCAAGTATGTCTATATGGCTGCATTGATAGCTCCCATAACGTTGTCCACCCAATGTGATGGGGCTCCTAAGTGGCAAAAATGTCCAATGTTGTAGTGGTTTACAATCTGCATGACCACCCGTGCCATCTTCTCCTCTCCTTGGTTGGACTTGATGGACATGTGTAACTATGACTACAAAAATTGGGGGTCTGACCTGGTATAGCCATGATCAGTGGGTTGAGGACATGGTAAGGAGGAGTGGGGGTTTATGGTTGGTGGGGCCCCCACTATAACCTGACATCTCACTTGGGTAAGCAGGCCAAAAAGAAACGGAGTCAGCACTACTGCACCCGTTATAAGGATCCTCTATGGCAGTGGTCTCCAACCTGCGGACTTCCAGATGTTGCAAAACTACAACTCCCAGCATGCCCGGACAGCCAACGGCTGTCCGGGCATGCTGGGAGTTAAAGTTTTGCAACATCTGGAGGTCCGCAGGTTGGAGACCACTGCTCTATGGGGAGTTAAATCACTGTGTAGTCCCAGATTAAAGTTAAATTCAGCTTAAAGGGGTACTCCGGTGGAAAACCTTTTTTTTTTTTTTTTTTTTTTTATCAACCGGTGCCAGAAAGTTAAACAGATTTGCAAATTACTTCTATTAAAATATCTCAATCCACCCAATACTTATTAGCTGCTGAATACTGCAGAGGAAATTCTTTCCTTTTCGGAACACAGAGCTCTCTGCTGACATCACGAGCACAGTGCTCTCTGCTGACACCTCTGTCCATTTTAGGAACTGTCCAGAGCAGCCTATGTTTTCTATGGGGATTTTCTCCTACTCTGGACAGTTCTTAAAATGGACAGAGATGTCAGCAGAGAGCACTGTGGTCGTGATGTCAGCAGAGAGCTCTGTGTTCCAAAAAGAAAAGAATTTACTCTGTAGTATTCAGCAGCTAATAAGTACTGGAAGGGTTAAGATTTTTTTAATAGAAGTAATTTACAAATTTGTTTAACTTTCTGGGACCAGTTGATAAAAAAAAAAAAAAAAAAAAAATTCCACTGGAGTACCCCTTTAAGGTGGTTCACTTGGGTAAGATGTTAGGACATTTGTCAAGTTTGCCTATACGGCTGCATTGATAGCTCCCATAAGGATGTCCACCTAACGTGATCGGACTCCTGAGTGGTCCCCGACCTGCATGACCATCCATACCATCTACTCCTCTGCTTGGTTGGACTTGATGGCCATGTGTACGGTAACTATGACTGCAAAAATTCTGGGGTCTGACCCTAGTATACCCATTATCTTTAGGTTGAGGACATGATGTGGAGGAGTAGGGGTCCATGACATGTGGACTCCTGCTTTATCCTAACATATCTGGGCTTGTGTAGGGGCGAAGGGATGAGGGACCCCTGTTCTAGTGATGGTGGGCCCCCCTGGGATCACACATTTATCGAGGATTTAGATTTTCAGGGGATATTGTGATGTCAGGATAGGGTTCCTGCAGTTCCATCTCGGCCGGTTCACTCTTCCCATCACACGTTGACGTCTCTGGATTCTGCTTGAATCAGGAACGATCCTTTAATTTACTTTTCTCCCCCTGTAAACATCTTGACTGGGCGGCTGGCAGCTAAACATAGAGGGGGATTCTAGGAAAGCGGTTTGGCAAATTGCAGGTTTGGATTATTTTCGATGTTCACCTAAGTGAATTAAAGACGTTTGTAGCATCTCCGAAACCGCCCAATGTGAGTAAGACGCGGGCCGGGCGGTCGGGGCACCTCTGCCGCATGATATATTATTATGTGACAAACATTTTGAGGGTGCGATCACACGCTATTTGTTCTTACGGGTTTTCCGCTGCGTATTAGAAAGAAGCTCCATAGCCAGGACCATACTGGGTTCCCATTTTGGTGCCAGCTAATCCTTTCCATTGGCCAACCCCAATGTATTTCATCTGTAAGGAAGTGAAGTCCGGCACAGATGGTCCAGGCCGGGGACACCTCTCTAAAGGGGCACCATGTTCTGTACATACATACAGGGGCATGGTGGGGTTCAAGAAACTGTTCAACTTAATGGAAGTTCTTATCTTAGAAGGAAAATGCAACCAGGCTGCCGACCAGCTCCAAGGTTTCTTCTGAGGCCAATTCTCCTGTAAGGGAATCAGACCCCAGGCTGATGTTAAAAATTAGTATTTATTTCCACCCGAGAATATATATAACTGCCCATTGATGTACATGGAAGAAAGAAGCTCCATAGCCAGGACCATACTGGGTTCCCATTTTGGTGCCAGCTAATCCTTTCCATTGCCCAACCCCAATGTATTTCATCTGTAACGAAGTGAAGTCCGGCACAGATGGTCCAGGCCGGGGACACCTCTCTAAAGGGGCACCATGTTCTGTACATACATACTATAAGGGTGCGTTCACACGTTATCTGTTTTTGTGGCTTTTCCGCTGCGTATTTGAAAGTGGGCGGGCTCTTCTCGGCTGTCCTTAACAGATTTTCTGCGGCGGAATTTATGCTGCGGAAAATCCCCCGCAGTCCCTACTGACGTCAATGGGGCTTGCGGCGGATTTTCCGCAGCGTAAATTCCGCCGCAGAAAATCTGTTAAGGACAGCCGAGAAGAGCCCGCCCACTTTCAAATACGCAGCGGAAAAGCCACAAAAACAGATAACGTGTGAACGCACCCTTATAGTATGTATGTACAGAACATGGTGCCCCTTTAGAGAGGTGTCCCCGGCCTGGACCATCTGTGCCGGACTTCACTTCCTTACAGATGAAATACATTGGGGTTGGCCAATGGAAAGGATTAGCTGGCACCAAAATGGGAACCCAGTTTGGTCCTGGCTATGGAGCTTCTGTCTTCCATGTACATCAATGGGCAGTTATATATATTCTCGGGTGGAAATAAATACTAATTTTTAACATCGGCCTGGGGTCTGATTCCCTTACAGGAGAATTGGCCTCAGAAGAAACCTTGGAGCTGGTCGGAAGCCTGGTTGCATTTTCCTTCTAAGATAAGAACTTCCATTAAGTTGAACAGCTTCTTGAACCCCACCATGCCCCCTTGACCCAATTGTATTAGTGTTAGGCTTTGTAGATGAATAGATTTAGGCAAACCAGTGACTCCCTGTCTCCAGGCTGTGGTAAAACTACAACTCTCAGCATACCCACTATACACAGTGACCTCACCAGCAGAATAGTGAGTACAGCTCTGAAGTATAAAACAGGATATAACTCAGGATCAGTACAGGATAAGTAATGTAATGTATGTACACAGTGATCTCACCAGCAGAATAGTGAGTACAGCTCTAGGGTATATTACAGGATATAACTCAGGATCAGTACAGGATAAGTAATGTAATGTATGTACACAGTGACTCCACCAGCAGAATAGTGAGTACAGCTCTGGGGTATAATACAGGATATAACTCAGGATCAGGACAGGATAAGTAATGTAATATATGTACACAGTGACCCCACCAGCAGAATAGTGAGTGCAGCTCTGGAGTATAATACAGGATATAACTCAGGATCAGTACAGGATAAGTAATGTAATGTATGTACACAGTGACCTCACCAGCAGAATAGTGAGTGCAGCTCTGGATTATAATACAGGATATAAGTTTATTTCTGGGTGCTGCTGAGATCATTATAGAACAATGGCCTCCAGGTGTTCAGGTGTTGCAAAACTGCAACTCCCAGCATGCCCAGACAGCCAATAGATGGACTCGTGTAACTCCCCTGCAGCATCTATACACATTTGAACCAATTACGGTTCTATAGATTTGTCAGAACTCCAGGAAAGCTGAGTGGGGGCTACAATGGCAGAAATATAGGTTGTCACACAGCTTTCCCATTAACAGGTGTAACTAAGAATTGGGGGTATAATAATATGGCAGAATAGTGGGACACCCCAGGACCTTATACTTATAGTGGGGGGAGTTGGGAGTTCGGGGCTCTATGACTGACGGGTATAACGCACACGCCGCATCTATCTGGGATATTTTTATAAGCATCAATTAATTCTGATTTTAGAACAAGATGAAAAAAAAACACCTATTGATCCTTTCCTGTGCGGTCGATATGACGCTGCCATAAAATGCTGCATAGTGTGAGGTCCTTCAGGGTCAACGAGTGTGATACCTTCCTGGCTCTGGTAATGCGGCTCCATATAGTAATGTATGCAGCACACGCTGCCAGGGGCCCATCACCTACTGAGTATGACATCACACACTGCCAGGAGCCCATCACCTACTGAATATGACATCACACGCTGCCAGGAGCCCATCACCTACTGAGTATGACATCACACACTGCCAGGAGCCCATCACCTACTGAATATGACATCACACGCTGCCAGGAGCCCATCACCTACTGAATATGACATCACACACTGTCAGGAGCCCATCACCTACTGAGTATGACATCACACACTGTCAGGAGCCCATCACCTACTGAATATGACATCACACGCTGCCAGGAGCCCATCACCTACTGAATATGACATCACACACTGTCAGGAGCCCATCACCTACTGAATATGACATCACACACTGTCAGGAGCCCATCACCTACTGAGTATGACATCACACGCTGCCAGGGGCCCATCACCTACTGAGTATGACATCACACGCTGCCAGGGGCCCATCACCTACTGAGTATGACATCACACGCTGCCAGGAGCCCATCACCTACTGAGTATGACATCACACACTGTCAGGAGCCCATCACCTACTGAGTATGACATCACACGCTGCCAGGAGCCCATCACCTACTGAATATGACATCACACACTGTCAGGAGCCCATCATCTACTGAGTATGACATCACACACTGTCAGGAGCCCATCACCTACTGAGTATGACATCACACGCTGCCAGGGGCCCATCACCTACTGAATATGACATCACACACTGTCAGGGGCCCATCACCTACTGAGTATGACATCACACACTGTCAGGAGCCCATCACCTACTGAGTATGACATCACACGCTGCCAGGGGCCCATCACCTACTGAATATGACATCACACACTGTCAGGAGCCCATCACCTACTGAGTATGACATCACACACTGTCAGGAGCCCATCACCTACTGAGTATGACATCACACACTGTCAGGAGCCCATCACCTACTGAATATGACATCACACACTGTCAGGAGCCATCACCTACTGAGTATGACATCACACGCTGCCAGTGGCCCATCACCTACTGAATATGACATCACACACTGTCAGGAGCCCATCACCTACTGAGTATGACATCACACACTGTCAGGAGCCCATCACCTACTGAATATGACATCACACACTGTCAGGAGCCCATCACCTACTGAGTATGACATCACACACTGTCAGGAGCCAATCACCTACTGAATATGACATCACACACTGTCAGGAGCCCATCACCTACTGAGTATGACATCACACGCTGCCAGGGGCCCATCACCTACTGAGTATGACATCACACGCTGCCAGGGGCCCATCACCTACTGAGTATGACATCACACGCTGCCAGGAGCCCATCACCTACTGAGTATGACATCACACACTGTCAGGAGCCCATCACCTACTGAGTATGACATCACACGCTGCCAGGAGCCCATCACCTACTGAATATGACATCACACACTGTCAGGAGCCCATCACCTACTGAGTATGACATCACACACTGTCAGGAGCCCATCACCTACTGAGTATGACATCACACGCTGCCAGGGGCCCATCACCTACTGAATATGACATCACACACTGTCAGGGGCCCATCACCTACTGAGTATGACATCACACACTGTCAGGAGCCCATCACCTACTGAGTATGACATCACACGCTGCCAGGGGCCCATCACCTACTGAATATGACATCACACACTGTCAGGAGCCCATCACCTACTGAGTATGACATCACACACTGTCAGGAGCCCATCACCTACTGAGTATGACATCACACGCTGCCAGGGGCCCATCAACTACTGAATATGACATCACACACTGTCAGGGGCCCATCACCTACTGAGTATGACATCACACACTGCCAGGAGCCCATCACCTACTGAGTATGACATCACACACTGTCAGGAGCCCATCACCTACTGAGTATGACATCACACACTGTCAGGGGCCCATCACCTACTGAGTATGACATCACACACTGCCAGGAGCCCATCACCTACTGAGTATGACATCACACACTGCCAGGAGCCCATCACCTACTGAGTATGACATCACACACTGTCAGGGGCCCATCACCTACTGAGTATGACATCACACACTGTCAGGGGCCCATCACCTACTGAGTATGACATCACACACTGTCAGGGGCCCATCACCTACTGAGTATGACATCACACGCTGCTTTTGCGTTGACCTCATATAGGTTCTGGATTGTACAACCGCTATACTGAAAGTCTCCTGATGTGTTATGGGGGCGCTGTCCATGAATTATGGGATGAACAAGTGGCATCCAGAGTCATAGACTGGCGGCATTAGATAAGCTTGATGAAGATTGAAGTATTTTTTACGCACTTGATGTTATTCGGCACTTTTATTTTGGAGACTGTAGATCCCATACTTTGGGCACTGTGTAGCGGTATCATTTAGGTACATTGTGCAGAGCACTGTGGCACTGTATGGTACTGGTAATTTGGCCCATAACATTGTGTACTTAGTATATCACTGTATGTTAGGGCACCTTATGGTGTAAAGGAGTGTATGACACTGTTCTTTTTAGCACTGTATGGCGGTAGCACAGTACATGATGTATCACATTGTACGGCACTGTTATGTGAACCCTGTATAGGGCTAGCAGTATACTGTTGTATGGGTGTAACACAATATACAGGGTGTATAGAACTGTATGGCACTATTACTTTAGCCCTTTATAGACGTAGCACAATTGTTGGTATACGGTATTGTTATTATGATGCTCTATAGCAGTGGTCTCCAACCTGCGGACCTCCAGATATTGCAAAACTTAAACTCCCAGCATGCCCGGACAGCCAACGGCTGTCCGGGCATGCTGGGAGTTGTAGTTTTGCAACATCTGGAGGTCCGCAGGTTGATGACCACTGCTCCATAGGGACAGCATAGCACACTATTATGACACTATTATTTTTGACCTGTACAAAGGTAGTACGGTATTTAGTATAGGGTACTGTTATATTTGACCTGTATAGGGATAGCAAAGTACATGGTGTAGCACTATATGAAACTTTTATTTTGACCCTATATAGAGGTAGCAAAGTTTATGGTGTATGGCAATGTATGGAACCATTATTTTACCCTCTATAGAAGTAGAACAGTACATGGTATAGGATCCTGTTATTTCGGCCCTCTATAAGGATAACTGTTTATAGCACTGTATGGCACTATTATTTTCACCCTCTACAGAGGAAGTATAATGCATGGTATAAGGTACTGTTAGGTTGGCTTTGTATAGTGCTAGCACAATACATGGTTTATAGCACTGTATGACACTATTATTCTGACCTTATATAGAGGTAGCATAGTACATGGTGTATAGCACTATATGGAACTATTATTCTGACCTTGTATAGAGGTAGTACAGTATATGTTGTATAGTACTGGATGGCACCATTATTTTACCCTAGACAGAGGTAGGGCAGAACACGGTATATATAGTACCATATGGCGCTATTATACTGAGCCTATATATAGGTAGTACAGCACATGGTGTATAGCACTATATGGAACTATTATTCTGACCTTGTATAGAGGTAGCACAGTATATGTTGTATAGTACTGGATGGCACCATTATTTTACCCTATACAGAGGTAGGGCAGAACACGGTATATAGTACCATATGGTGCTATTATACTGAGCATATATATAGGTAGTACAGCACATGGTGTATAGCACTATATGGAACTATTATTCTGACCTTGTATAGAGGTAGCACAGTATATGTTGTATAGTACTGGATGGCACCATTATTTTACCCTATACAGAGGTAGGGCTGAACACAGTATATAGTACCATATGGCGCTATTATACTGAGCCTGTATATAGGTAGTACAGTACATGGTGTATAGCAATATATGGAACTATTATTCTGACCTTGTATAGAGGTAGTACAGTATATGTTGTATAGTACTGGATGGCACCATTATTTTACCCTATACAGAGGTAGGGCAGAACACGGTATATATAGTACCATATGGCGCTATTATACTGAGCCTGTATATAGGTAGTACAGTACATTATGTATAGCACTATATGGCAGTATATACACTGTATGGCACTATTATTTTCATCCTATATATAAGTAGTAGGGTACAAGGTGTATAGCACTATATGGCACTATTTTACTGACTCTATATAAAGGTAGCGCAGTACATGTTATATAGCACCGTATGGCGCTATTATTTTTTACTCTGTATAGAGGTATAGCACAGTACACGGTGTAGTTTTTACCTCCTTTTTTCTTACTGTCGTCTCACAATAAAGCCTTGTTTCCAGATCTATCGCTTCCGAAACCAGAAAAAAATTATAAGAAAATAAAAAAAATAAATAAATAAAAAACACATTGGCGCCAAGCCAATAAAGGAATCTACATTTGCCCCGCAGGCGAGACGTCTTTTGAACGTTGTACGGAATTTTTTGCGTATGTGATAATTCCTTATAAGCAAAAATTGTGCAGTTAAAAAGAAATTAATCAAAAAGTGATTAGGACCTGTGCGGGGACCGGGGGCTTTGATCTGCCGCAGGTTCAGGGCTATTAACCATAATATATGCAGAGGTGAGGCGCTCTTCCGTGTTCCAACGTCATGTGATACAACAACCCGTGTCGCTAGGTCACACAAGTCCATCACCTGAACCGCGCTGCCTCGCCCCTTCGCTGCAAGGGCAGAGCTCAGCAGTTACTCAGCAAAAGCTAGAGGAATGGACGTCGCGTCCATGGGCACATACCTGCTACCACGCTCTACCCCATCCGGGTTCATACACAGCGCCAAATTCTGAAAATATTCTGCATTTACTAAGCTAGTGTTTCCCAACCAAGGTGCCTCCAGCTGTTGCAAAACTACAACTCCCAGCATGCCCGGACAGCCGTTGGCTGTCCGGGCATGCTGGGAGTTGTAGTTTTGCAACAGCTTAATAGGGGTACCCTGGTGGAAAACTTTTATTTATTTATTTTTTTTTTTAAATCAACTGGTGCCAGAAAGTTAAACAGATTTGTAAATAACTTCTATTAAAAAAAAAATCTTAATCCTTCCAGTACTTATTAGCTGCTGAATACTACAGAGGAAATTCTTTTCTTTTTTGGAACACAGAGCTCTCTGCTGACATCACGAGCGCAGTGCTCTCTGCTGACACCTCTGTCCATTTTAGGAACTGTCCAGAGCGGCATATGTTTTCTATGGGGATTTTCTCCTACTCTGGACAGTTCCTAAAACGGACAGAGGTGTCAGCAGAGAGCAATGTGCTCGTGATGTCAGCAGAGAGCTCTGGGTTGTAAAAAGAAAAGAATTTCCTCTGTAGTATTCAGCAGCTAATAAGTACTGGAAGGATTAAGATTTTTTTTAATAGAAGTAATTTTACAAATCTGTTTAACTTTCTGGCACCATTTGATTAAAAAAAAAAGTTTTCCACCGGTGTACCCCTTTAAGGCACCCTGGTTAGGAAACACTGACCTAGAGGAATATAGATAATGGTGCCATCTCACCATGTACTGTGCTATCTCTATAGAGGGCCAGAATAACAGTACAATATAACTCTATATAGGGTCAGTATAATAGTGCCACACAGTGCTTAACACCATGTACTGTGCTACCTCTATACATGGTGCTGTACAGTGCTATATACCATGTATTGTGCTACCTCTATATAGGGTCAGTATAATAGTGCCATACAGGGCTATACACCGTTTACTGTGCTAGCTATATTTAGGTTCAAAATAATAGTGCTATACAGTGCTATATACCATGTACTGTCCTACCTCTGTGTAGGGTAAAAATAATAGTGCCGTACCGTGCTATACACTATGAACTGTACTGCTTCTTTATAAGGTAAGTATGCTAGCACTATACCGTGCTCTACACCATTTACTGTGCTACCTCTATAACGGGTAAAATAATAGTGCCATATAGTGCTATACACCACGTGCTCAAATACCTCTATATAGGGTCAGTATAATAGTGCCATATAGTGCTATACACCAAATACTGTCCTACCTCTGTAAAGGGTAAAATAGTAGTGCCGTACAGGGCTATACACCATGTACTGTACTACCTCTGTATAAGGTCAGTATGACAGTGCCATATAGTGCTATACACCATGTAGTGTCCTACCTTTGTATAGGGTCAGTATGACAGTGACATATAGTGCTATACAACATGTACTGTACTACCTCTGTATAGGGTCAGTATGATAGTGCCATATAGTGCTATACACCATGTAGTGTCCTACCTCTGTATAGGGTCAGTATGATAGTGCCATATAGTGCTATACACCATGTAGTGTCCTACCTCTGTATAGGGTCAGTATGATAGTGCCATATAGTGCTATACACCATACAGTGTCCTACCTCTGTATAGGGTCAGTATGATAGTGCCATATAGTGCTATACACCATGTAGTGTCCTACCTCTGTATAGGGTCAGTATGATAGTGCCATATAGTGCTATACACCATGTAGTGTCCTACCTCTGTATAGGGTCAGTATGATAGTGCCATATAGTGCTATATACCATGTAGTGTCCTACCTCTGTATAGGGTCAGTATGATAGTGCCATATAGTGCTATACACCATGTAGTGTCCTACCTCTGTATAGGGTCAGTATGATAGTGCCATATAGTGCTATACACCATGCAGTGTCCTACCTCTGTATAGGGTCAGTATGACAGTGCCATATAGTGCTATACACCATGTAGTGTCCTACCTCTGTATAGGGTCAGTATGATAGTGCCATGTAGTGCTATACACCATGTAGTGGCCTACCTCTGTATAGGGTCAGTATGACAGTGCCATATAGTGCTATACACCATGCAGTGTCCTACCTCTGTATAGGGTCAGTATGATAGTGCCATATAGTGCTATACACCATGTAGTGTCCTACCTCTGTATAGGGTCAGTATGATAGTGCCATATAGTGCTATACACCATGCAGTGTCCTACCTCTGTGACGGGTAAAATAATAGTGACATATAGGAATAGACGGCACTTCCCTGCACCCGTTCCTGCTACGACGCTCTACACAGCCTCAAGTTCTGTAACTTTTTAATATACTTGGCATTTACTAAGACAGTGTTTCCCAACCCGGGTGCCCCCAGCTGTTGCAAATCTATAATTCATAGCATGCCTTTGCCTTTGGCTGCCCAAGCCTGCTGGGAGTTGTAGTTATGCAACAGCTGGAGACACCCTGTTTGGGAAACGCTGTACTATGAAGAGATAGTGAGAGTGATTGGCACCAGCGTTAATAAAAATCGTACACTGCTTCATAAATCTGGAAGTGTCTGAAATTCGGACAATCAGGCTTTACATGTGGGACAAGATTTGCCCCCATACATGATACAGCGGGGTATGTAAGTGTAGTAAGTGCAGCTCCATGTCATGATATTACTGAATAAATCACTGTATACTCCATAGACACCTCATAGCGTATATAACGGAAGTATAATGCAGCCACCTACACTTTATGGCCTCATACGTTCTCCGTGTCCTCATGTGACCTCCGATGTCACCGTGCGCCTCCCGTGTCATCATGTGACCTCCGATGTCACCGTGCGCCTCCCGTGTCATCATGTAGTCTTGTCTCCTATCTTATATACACTATAGGGAAGGTTTATCACAACCTTTGTAGAGGAAACGTTGACCAGTTGCCCATAGCAACCAATAAGATCACTTCTTTTACTTTTTTTTTTTAAATGAAAGCAGCGATCTGATTGGTTGCTATGGGCAACTGGTCAACTTTTCCTCTGGACAGGTTTTGATTAATCTCCCTCAATATCATCATACAACCTCCTATATCATCATACAACCTCCTATATCATCATACAACCTCCTATGTCATCATACAACCTCCTATATCATCATACAACCTCCTATATCATCATACAACCTCCTATATCATCATACAACCTCCTATGTCATCATACAACCTCCTATGTCATCATACAACCTCCTATATCATCATACAACCTCCTATATCATCATACAACCTCCTATATCATCATACAACCTCCTATATCATCATACAACCTACTATATCAACATACAACCTCCTATATCATCATACAACCTCCTATGTCATCATACAACCTCCTATGTCATCATACAACCTCCTATATCATCATACAACCTCCTATATCACCATACAACCTCCTATATCATCATACAACCTCCTATGTCATCATACAACCTCCTATGTCATCATACAACCTCCTATGTCATCATACAACCTCCTATGTCATCATACAACCTCCTATGTCATCATACAACCTCCTATGTCATCATACAACCTCCTATGTCATCATACAACCTCCTATGTCATCATACAACCTCCTATATCATCATACAACCTCCTATGTCATCATACAACCTCCTATATCATCATACAACCTCCTATATCATCATACAACCTCCTATATCATCATACAACCTACTATATCAACATACAACCTCCTATGTCATCATACAACCTCCTATGTCATCATACAACCTCCTATGTCATCATACAACCTCCTATATCATCATACAACCTCCTATATCATCATACAACCTCCTATATCACCATACAACCTCCTATATCATCATACAACCTCCTATGTCATCATACAACCTCCTATATCATCATACAACCTCCTATGTCATCATACAACCTCCTATATCATCATACAACCTCCTATATCATCATACAACCTCCTATATCATCATACAACCTACTATATCAACATACAACCTCCTATATCATCATACAACCTTCTATATCATCATACAACCTCCTATATCATCATACAACCTCCTATGTCATCATACAACCTCCTATATCATCATACAACCTCCTATGTCATCATACAACCTCCTATATCATCATACAACCTCCTATATCATCATACAACCTCCTATATCATCATACAACCTACTATATCAACATACAACCTCCTATATCATCATACAACCTTCTATATCATCATACAACCTCCTATGTCATCATACAACCTCCTATATCATCATACAACCTCCTATATCATCATACAACCTCCTATATCACCATACAACCTCCTATATCATCATACAACCTTCTATATCATCATACAACCTCCTATATCATCATACAACCTCCTATGTCATCATACAACCTCCTATATCATCATACAACCTTCTATATCATCATACAACCTCCTATATCATCATACAACCTCCTATATCATCATACAACCTTCTATATCATCATACAACCTTCTATATCATCATACAACCTCCTATATCATCATACAACCTCCTATGTCATCATACAACCTCCTATATCATCATACAACCTCCTATATCATCATACAACCTCCTATGTCATCATACAACCTCCTATGTCATCATACAACCTCCTATGTCATCATACAACCTCCTATATCATCATACAACCTCCTGTGTCATTAAAAAACCTCCAATATCACCCTATAGCCATATATGTGATCCTATAACCTCCTATATCACCATACAACCTCCTATATCATCATACAACCTCCTATATCATCATACAACCTCCTATATCATCATACAACCTCCTATATCATCCTACAGCCTCCTATATCATCATACAACCTCCTATATCATACAACCTCCTATATCATCCTATAGCCTCCTATATCATCCTATAGCCTCCTATATCATTATACAACCTCCTATATCATCCTATAGCCTCCTATATTATCATACAACCTCCTATATCATCCTATAGCCTCCTATGTCATTATACAACCTCCTATATCATCCTATAGCCTCCTATGTCATCCTATAGCCTCCTATGTCATTATACAACCTCCTATATCATCATACAACCTCCTATATCATCATACAACCTCCTATGTCATCATACAACCTCCTATGTCATCATACAACCTCCTATGTAATCATACAACCTCCTGTGTCATTAAAAAACCTCCAATATCACCCTATAGCCATATATGTGATCCTATAACCTCCTATATCATCATACAACCTCCTATATCACCATACAACCTCCTATATCATCATACAACCTCCTATATCATCATACAACCTCCTATATCATCCTATAGCCTCCTATGTCATCATACAACCTCCTATATCATCATACAACCTCCTATATCATCATACAACCTCCTATATCATCATACAACCTCCTATATCATCATACAGCCTCCTATATCATCATACAACCTCCTATATCATCCTATAGCCTCCTATATCATCCTATAGCCTCCTATATCATCATACAACCTCCTATATCATCCTATAGCCTCCTATATCATCCTACAGCCTCCTATATCATCATACAACCTCCTATATCATCCTATAGCCTCCTATGTCATTATACAACCTCCTATATCATCCTATAGCCTCCTATGTCATCCTATAGCCTCCTATGTCATTATACAACCTCCTATATCATCCTATGGCCACCTATGTTACTGTATAGCTTCCTACATAATCCTACCACTTCCTATGTTCTTCTATATTCTCCTATATCATTATATATCTTCCTAGGTAACCATGTTGTCTCCTGTTTTATCCTGTATCCTCCGATGTTATCAGATTGTGATCAGTCGGTTTCTTTAGCGCAGGACAGTACCCTTAATATCCGACCCACAAAAAAACACCTTTACGGCTTCACTTGTATTACTTTTAAGTTCATTTTATGTTTTCTTCTCAATTCACACCAAGAGCTGCATTCAGAAACCTGTAACCAGACAGCAGTGCATTGGGGGACTGCAGGTAGCGGTTGTACAGTTCTTAACTGTCAGGTCACATGACTAACACATGATTATATTTTAGGATGTTTAAAGTAGAGATTCACTTTTAGTAAGAGCAAATTTCCTTAAGGAAGTGTTGGATTTGTCATTGCGAAAAAAGAAAAAAAAATAACAACGATTTCCCAATGTTTGCACAGGGAAGGCCTATAAATATCATTATGTCTTAGAAGAAACGCCACCTGAGGAGCGACGGCAGCTCCTTAAAAAATAACTTTTATTTTAAGATGTCACCTGCGGAAACGGCAAAAAAACACGGAAACTGCTGCCAAGTTTTCTTTCTTCTTGCATCTGGTAACACACGGTCAGAAACCGCCGAGCCCGTCCTGTGGTTACTATTCACCGGCTAGAAGTAACGCTGCACTTATTTTGGGTTTTGTAGATTTTTCCTCGGAAATAGAAATTATTGGTAAATTTAGGTCCCTGAATCGTTTTCTTTTCCATTTAAGGATAATTTTCTGGGAAAACTAAGTGACAAGCAAAAAAAATAAAAATGAATAACTAAAATAAATGGTCGTCACCTTGCTTTCTTATAGTCCTGAATAGCAACTTGTTGTACTGCGATTCATCAGCAAGCGGATGTGCCACTCCGAGGGGGGGGGGGGTGAGGGGGGGCGCAGAAGCAGAAAACCAACAACCGTCCATCTCGTTGCAAACGTACCGAAAACATTTCACTGAACAGTGGCCCAGGCGCTTGATGGTTACAGCACATGAAGAGGCACAATAAACTTAGTGGTTGCAGATGGCACTGAGTCAGGGGTCAAGTCCTGGGGGAAAAAAGTGTGGGAACTCACCCAAGATTTTCACTTAAATCAAAGGATAGGGGATAAGATGTCTGATCGTGGGGGTCCCACTGCTTGGGCCCCCGCATTCTCCCTGCTGCCGCGTTCTCCCTGCTGCACCCGGCGTTCGCTTAGAGTGTTGGGTGACGCGCTGAAGGCTCGTGACGTCACGTCCACGGACCCTCAATCCAAGTCTATGGGAGGGGGCGTGATGGCCGTCACGCCGCCCTCCCATAGACTTGCATTGAGGGGGTGTGGTCGTGATGTCAGGAGCCTCTGCCCCCCTTCGCCAGTCATTCAGCACTGTTCGCTCTGTACACCGAATGTCTGGGGTTCCGCAGCTGAGATCGCGGGGGTCCCGAGTGGCAGCACCCCTGCGATCAGACATCTTATCCCCTATCCTTTGGATAAGGGTTAAGATGTCTAGGGGCAGAGTACTCTTTACTCCTACTAATAGGAACTGCTGTGAAAAAGTGCAGGAACTCTGTTCCCATGAGTTCCTGCAGGACTTGAGCCCTGCACAAAAGCAATAACACACAGCTCGGTCCAAATCCTGATGGTTATCCCAAGATAACTAGTCCCCCCATCCCTTCCTCAGCATAGGGAATAACTAGTAGAATGGTGGGTGTACGACTGATACCATCTCCACCCATCATGAGAATGGAGGTCAATTACCCCCCAAATGAATGTAAGCGGCAGTGCCCGCTTCATTCACTGTCTATGACACTGTTTGCCTCTCTGTGTGCTTCCAGCTGTTGCACAATGAGCCTGATAGTTAGATTCTCACTGTTGCCCATAGCAACCAATCACAGTTTCACTTTCATTTTACTAGAGCAATATGAGACAAGGAAGCTGAGCTGTGATTGGTTGCTAGGGGCAACAAGGAGAATCTCCCTGAGGCCCAGATTTACTAAACTGAATATTCCTGACAGATTTATAAAGTGTTTTTGTCATATATATATATATATATATGTAAAAAACGCTGAAAGGAGGCGTGTCCTTATTTTTTTAAAATATTTCCTCAGATCTTTATTAGGGGTTTTCCTACAGTTTTGGCGTAAAATATCTCATGGTGGTTTGCGCTTTTCTGACCAACTTTAAAGGGGTGGGTTTTCGCATGAGTAAAGGGATGGACGCAGTTTGGCGCAATGTAGCGCACGAGTCACATGTGGAAAAACCTGCCAAGTACGCTAAGGAAAAATCAGTAAAAAAGCAAAAACACTTATGCGTAGGGCAGTGTTGCTAAACTACAACTCCCAGCATGCCCGGACAGCCGTTGGCTGTCCGGGCATGCTGGGAGTTGTAGTTTTGCAACAGCTGGAGACCGGGGAACACTGGTCTATGGGAATATTGGCAAGTTCTCCACTCGGCGGTGGTCTCCCAAACTGTGCGCCTCCAGATGTTGCAAAGAAACAACTCCCAACATGCCTGGGATGTTTTGCAACATCAGGAGGTCCACAGTTTGGAGACCATCACACTACACCATCACTAGTTCCACTGCATCTTGCTTTGCTTCACCTTTGGGGCAGTGGCGGGGTCCTCTGAACTTTGCTCAGGGGCCCTTTAAATTCTAGGCGCACCCCTAGGGGAATATAATAATAATAATGATAATAATAATAATATATATATATATATAGATAGATAGATCTTATTTTTTTGTCAGTTTTAGACCATATAACGTGTGCTGCACCCACAGATGATTGTTCGCTCGCTGACGTCCGTGTCATTGTGTCGGCGAACCAGCAGTCATTACTCATTTCCTTCCATCCAATGCTATCATAGGATTTTTCTGTTTCTCTTATCTCTGTGTGGACATTGCGGCACATGAGGATCTGCAGCTCCGACCCTACAAATATCTGAGGAGGTCAAGTTAATTTTATGTAAAAACTGTTTCCTGTCTGATAACATTGTCCTTAGGTATTCATATTATCTGCTTCTGGTAAAGCTGGGTGACAACCAATATGGCCGCCATTATATCCCTTATGTGGGTTGTCAGCCTAAAATTCTGAATGGCCAATCTAACAAGTGCACTAGCGACTACCTGTAGGGGGGGTAACTGTGCAGGATGAGACGGCTAACGCTTCTTTATTCTCATGATGTATTGAGGTCCCACCAATCGGACCCCCCTGCTGATCCTAAAGTGATGACCTATCCCAGCAACATATCATCTCCTTTATTTACTGTTCATCTAAAAACTTCTACTTCAACTTTTTAATATCCTTTGTGTTCCAGTTTCTTACCAAGATGGTTGTCTTCAGTGAATGAAAACATTCTCGTTTACATGCAGAGGCAACAAACCTGTATAGACCTGAATTAAATCCAGTCTAGACAATGCTCTGTGAGCTTAAAGGGGTAGTCCAGTGGTGAAAAACGTATCCCCTATCCTAAGGATAGGGGATAAGTTTGAGATCGCGGGGGGTCTGACCGCTGGGGCCCCCTGCAATCTCTCTGTACGGGGACCAGGCTCTCCGGCCAGATAGCGGGTGTCGACCTCCGCACGAAGCGGCGGCCGTCCCGCCCCCTCAATACATCTCTATGGCAGAGCCGGAGATTGCAGAAGGCAGCGCTTCGGCTCTGCCATAGAGTTGTATTGAGGGGGCGTGTTGGCCCCCTTCCCTCTGGCTGTCGGGGCTCCGTACAGGAGATCGCAGGGGGCCCCAGCGGCCGGACCCCCGCGATCTCAAACTTATCCCCTATCCTTAGGATAGGGGATAAGTTGTTCACCACTGGGTTCACCACTGGACTACTCCTTTAACAGCCTGGCCTTAAGACTGATACAATGTACATAGCTAGTCCTGCTCTGCTGAGAAGTGATACAATTGTATCCAGTCTAGACAATGCTCTGAGAGCTAAACAGCCTGGACTCCAGACTGATACATTGTACATAGCTAGTCCTGCTGCCAGCTGAGAAGTGGAGACAATTGTATCCAGTCTAGACAATGCTCTGTGAGCTAAGCCGCCAGGACTCCTGAATGATACATTGTACATAACTTGTCCTGTTATTAGATATGAAGTAGAGAAAATTCCATCCAGTCTATACAATGCTCTGTGAGCTCATTAGCCTGTACTCCAGACTGATACATTGTACATAACTAGTCCTGCTATTAGATATGAAGTAGAGACAATTCTATCCAGTCTAGACAATGCTCTGTGAGCTAAACAGCCTGTTCTTTTCTGTCTGGCAACAGTGCTCTCTGCTGACATCTCTGTTTGTCTTGGGAACTGCACAGAGTAGAAGAGGTTTGCTATGGGAATTTGCTTCTACTCTGGACAATTCCCGAGACAGGTGTCATCAAAGAGAACTTAGACAGAAAAGAACAACTCAACTTCAGCAGCTCATAAGTACTGAAAGGATAAAGATTTTTTAATAGAAGTAATTTACAAATCTGCTTAACTTTCTCGAGCCAGTTGAGATTTAATTGTGCTGGCAGTGAGCTGCTGCATTCTTCTGTTGCTGTATATATATATATATATATATATATATATATATATATATATATATAATTTTCCTGGATAAACCCTTTAATACCGTGGAATGAATTGTAGGGAATGAAAACTCACAAAGAAACTTAGACTCCACTCTTAGTAAATCAGGGCCAGTGTACATAATTAGTCCTTCTAATAGATGAGAAGTGAAGACAATTGTATCCACTCTATACAATGCTCTGCGAGCTTTAAATCAATGTTCTCCAATCTGCCGATCTCCCGCTATTGCACAACCACAACTCCCATCATGTTCCGACAACCTTCTGGAAATCAATGAATTGGAGAATATTAGGCGGGGGGGGGGGGGGGGGCACTCTCACAGAGGCTTCTCCTCCCCCTTCACTTCTTCCCCCCCCCCCCCCCCCCCCCCCCTTTATTATGAAGGCTCACACAGCACGCCGGACATTGTAGCAATGCAACAGCTGGAGATCCGATCTGACCCGAATACAATTGTATCCATTCTCCAGGTGATGCAGGATTACAATAATAAATATTTTGAAATTATAAGAAATTAAAAACATAGTTGTAAGAGCTTTATTTATATATAACCCAGGAGGAAACCTTAAAGACCCTGTAAGTTTATTGACCCACCCTGCAGGGAATTTGCCCCTGGGCAACCAACATTTGGTAATTGTTATCATTGGATGAGGGAATTGGGTGAGAATTTTGAGGCCACCCTGTATATTACAGCAGAGCTTATTGGAGCCCTACTGGCATTGAGATTGTATTGTGGAATGGTTGTGCAACCTGTGGCTCTACAGCTGTTGCAAAACATTAAATATTTACATCGTACTACCTTAAAAATTCCACCTTAAATTCAAAGAAAAATAAATCCTTATATTTTCTAATAATTAAAGGGGTATTCCAGGAAAAAACTTTTTATATATATATCAACTGGCTTCAGAAAGTTAAACAGATTTGTAAATTACTTCTATTAAAAAAAACTTAATCCTTCCAATAGTTATTAGCTTCTGAATTTGAGTTGCTGTTTTCTGTCTAACTGCTCTCTGATGACTCATGTCCCAGGAGCTGTGCAGCTCCTATGGGGATATTTTCCCATCATGCAAGGGATATTCTCCCATCATGCACAGCTCCCGGGACGTGACATCATCATTGAGCAGTTAGACATAAAACTTCAGAAGCTAATAACTATTGGAAGGATTAAGATTTTTTAATAGAGGTAATTTACAAATCTGTTTAACTTTCCGGAGCCAGTTGATATATATATATATATATATATATATATATATATATATAAAAAAGTTTTTGCCTGTAATACCCCTTTAAGGTTGTTCTTTTCTGTCTAAGTGCTCTCTGATGACACGTGTCTCGGGGACCGCCCAGTTTAGAAGCAAATCCCTATAGCAAACCTCTTCTAAACTGGGCGGTTCCTGAGACACGTGTCATCAGAGAGCACTTAGACAGAAAAGAACAACCTTAGCTTCAGAAGCTCATAAGTACTGAAAGGATTAAGATTTTTTAATAGAAGTAATTTACAAATCTGTTTAACTTTCTGGAGCCAGTTGATATATATAAAAGTTTTTTTTTCCTGGATAACCCCTTTAATCTGTTCTTCCTTTTGCTTGGTGATATCTGCTTCTGGAAAAGCTGAGTGGTAGACTACTTGACCGATAACAGTTCTTACAAGGGTTGCCTCCCAGCTTTCCCAGGTTTCTGAATGGCAACTCTCTTTATTTATACAGCAGGGTTTCCCAACAAGTGTGCCTCCAGATGTTGCAAAACTACAACTCCCAGCATACTTGGACAGCCTTACAAGTTCTTACAAGGGTGGCCTCCCAGCTTTCCCAGGTTTCTGAATGGCAATTCTCTTTAGTTATACAGCAGAGTTTCCCAACCAGTGTGCCTCCAGCTGTTGCAAAACTACAACTCCCAGCATGCCCAGACAGCCAACGGCTGTCTGGGCATGCTGGGAGTTGTAGTTTTGCAACAGCTCTTAGCACCCATGCCTTCTTCATGGTGTCTTCAGAATGGTCTGCATTTCCCGGGGTCTCTCGTTGTCTTAGAGGGTTATCGGGTGAGTTGCACCTTGGGGAGGCAAATATTTTTTTTTTTAGTCGTCAAACAGTCTGACGGGCCCTATTTTTTTTCCATTCAGACGCATTGAGGAAGGTGATCCTTTTTCTCCCTGTGTTTACTTTGTTTCAGCTCGGCCTGAAAAACACCAATTCTAGGTGAAAAGTGTCCGTCGTCGCCGTGTTTACTCTAGTGGGTCCGGTTCCAGGTCAGTAGAAGAGTAACCACCCTGCCTGGGTCTCACTGTTCCACTTGACGGTGCAGCTGGGCGCTGCCCGGGGCCCGTGCAAAGCTCTGCTTCCTAGATACTAAGGCAACAGCTCTTAAAGAGTACCTGTCATAATCTTGTTAAAGGGGTTATCCAGGAAAAACTATATATATATATATATATATATATATATATATATATATATATATCAACTGGCTCCAGAAAGTTAAACAGATTTGTAAATTACTTCTATTAAAAAATCTTAATCCTTTCAGTACTTATGAGCTTCTGAAGTTGAGTTGTTCTTTTCTGTCTAAGTGCTCTCTGATCTCACGTGTCTCAGGAACCGCCCAGTTTGGAAGAGGTTTGCTATGGGGATTTTCTTCTAAACTGGGACGGTTCCCGAGACAGGTGTCATCAGAGAGCACTTAGACAGAAAAGAATAACTCATCTTCAGAAGCTCATAAGTACTGAAAGGATTAAGATTTTGTAATAGAAGTCATTTACAAATCTGTTTAACTTTCTGGAGCCAGTTGATATATATAAAAAAAAAAAGATTTTTCCTGGATAACCCCTTTAATCCTTTCAGTACTTATGAGCTGCTGAAGTTGAGTTGTTCTTTTTCTGTCTAAGTGCTCTCTGATGACACGTGTCTCGGGAACTGTCTAGAGTAGAAGCAAATCCCCATAGCAAACCTCTTCTACTCTGTGCAGTTCCTGAGACAAGCAGAGATGTCAGCAGAGAGCACTGTTGCCAAACAGTAAAGAACAACTTCAGCAGCTTATAATTATTGGAAGGATTAAGATTTTTTAATAGAAGTAATTTACAAATCTGTTTAACTTTCTGGAGCCAGTTGATATATATATATAAAAAAAAGTTTTTTCCTGGAATATCCCTTTAAATTCTATAATCCTCCCAGCTCACCGCCCCCATCATCATAAACCACCCCCTGCATTTATTTTTATAATTTTTAGTTTTCTATCTTGATATCGCTCTGTATTTTCTGCTCAGTCTCAGTCAGCTCCACAGACTGGGAAGGGGTGTTCCACAGCAGGCTGTGACATCATCTGAAGCCATACAGGGGAGAACTTCCTCCCTCACTCTGCTGCACACTAGTGTTGAGCGTGAATATTCGAAATGCAAATTTTTACTGCGAATATGGGCACTTCGCGATTTTGCAAATATTTAGAATATAGTGATATATATTAGTTTTTTTAATGCAAATTTTTATGCAATCTTTCATGATAATTTTTATGCGAATATCGGCACTTCCAGACTGGACACTGATCCCTCTCTTCTTTTAGGGGATATATATATTTGTGCATGCGCACTATGCAAATTTCTTTACGAATTTTCGTTTGAAAAAAAAAAAAAGAACGAACATAGCGAATATGCGACTTTAGCGAACATAGGACGAATTAATATTCATCAAGATATTCTCGAAATATCGCAAATTCGAATATGGTCCCTGCCGCTTATCACTAATTTACACAGCGTAGAGCAGTTCAGAGCAGTTCAGTGTGTAGAGCACACACACCCTCTCAGCACTCCAGACTGCATTTCCTGAGTTTGGACTTCTGCCAGCCCAGCAGGAGTCCAAAGTCTGTGGAAGATATGGGGGGAAATGTGCTCTGGACAAGTAGGGAGACACCTAGGGGCAGCTTTTTTAAACACAAATAAAACATAGAAAACTTCGTTTTTTTTTAAACAAAGTATATGAGAAAGATTTTTTATTTACCATAAGGAGTGCAATAGCAAAAATTAGTTTTAATGAGAGTGCCCATTTAGAGGGACGCTACACCCCAAGTGTACATTAAAGCTCTGCGCCAGTGTTTACCAACTACAACTCCCAGGATGCACAGAGACCCAGCTCAGCGGCAGTTTTCAAAAACCGCAGCGTGCTGAGACTATGGAAATCCAGGAAATCTTGGCGATTTTTTTTACTCCCATTGACTTCTATGGGACAATGAAAAAAACGCCAAGAAATACGCAATGTGGGTTCAACATTGGCGTTTCCTTTTTTTTGTTCCCCTCCCAATTCTTTCATCGAAATCCTTGAGTCACATGACAAAAAAATCACATGACTTGTAATGGGAAAAATGAAGGGGGAAAAAAAACGGAAAGACTAAGGGTATGTTCACACAGCGGAACATCAGACATGCTGCAGGCGGCAACCGGTCTGATCGGAAATGCGCTGTCTCCATAGATGGAAATGCTTTTCCGAAGGGATTGACATGTCCATTCTTTCTGCGGAGGCCGGGAATCGGAATTTCCACCCCAGATGATTCCATTGCGTAAAATGCAGCTTGTGCACAGTGAAGCAGAATCTCCCATTGAATACAATGGGATTCTGCTGCAACGGAATTTCCAAGCTGAATTTTCCCACCAGCTTCCGCTTGGAAATTCCATTATGTGAACAAAGCCTAAATCCCACAAAAAAAAGCCACGAAAACTTCATTTTGGGAGTGCAAGATGAGAGGGCAATTTTTGTGTGTTTTTTTTTTCCAGGTAAAAAAAAAAAAACATAAAAAAATGCCAAAAATACATTGTAAAAACTTAGCCTTAAAGGGGTACTCCAAAGGAAAATAAATGTTTTTAAATCAACTGGTGCCAGAAAGTTACACCTTTCAGATTTGTAAATTACTTCTATTTAAAAATCTTAATCCTTCCAGTATTTATCAGCTGCTGTATGCTCCCGAGGAAGTTGTGTAGTTCTTTTCAGTCTGACCACAGTGCTCTCTGCTGCCACCTCTGTCCGTGTCATGAACTGTCCAGAGCAGAAGCAAAACCTCTCCTGCTCTGGACAGTTACTGACTAGTGTTGCTCACGAATATTAGCAATTTGAATATTCGTCGCGAAAATCGCCTATTCGCGAATTCGCGAATATTACGAATTTCGCGATTGAAATTCACTATTACGAATATTCGTCTTTTTTTCAAACTGTTTTAAAAACTGAGCACATTGTATGGATCTCCTTCGACTGATAACCGCAATGCTTGTATCATTTCATTAAAGACCCAGGGATGAGACTGTGAGGCGAAAGGTTTATGCATGCGAATATTCTCATTGCGAATATTCGCAATACGAATATTCGCAATACGAAAATACGTGGAAATTCCGCCCTACTTATGCCTGTGAGCCAATGAGAGTTCTGCAAGCACAGTTGTCAGAGCTTTGCAACGTCCCTCGCATGAGGTTATAGCGCGCATGCGCAGACGAGCGAAATTTCGCTATTAATTTCGCATTCACAATAGCGAAATTTCGCAATTCAAAAAAAACCTCACGAATATAACGAATATTCGAATTTCTTGTCCTCATATCGTCCTCATATTCGCGAAATATCGCGAATTCGAATATGGCATATGCCGCTCATCGCTATTCCTGACACGGACAGAGGTGTCAGCAGAGAGCACTGTGGTCAGACTGGAAAGAACTACACAACTTCCTGTGGAGCATACAGCAGCTGATTAGTACTGGAAAGAGTAAGATTTTTAAATAGTAGTCATTTACAAACAATTTTTGAGTACGCCTTAAAAGCAGTGTTTGCCCAACCAGTGTGCCTCCAGCTGTTGCAAAACTACAACTCCGTTGGCTGTCCGGGCATGCTGGGTGTTGTAGTTTTGCAACAGCTGGAAGCACACTGGTTGGGAGACATTACATGCCCATGCACACTACAGAAATTCTGCATGCATTTATGTGTGCACAGATGTCAAGCATCGCCCCCCCCCCCCCCCCCCTATTGACGGCAATGCATGTTCATTCTTTCGGTAGAGTCTGGAATTTGCGCAGTTTACGCAGTTCATCAGAATCCCATTGAAAGCAATCGGAATAATTCCGAATGGAATTTCCTTATTGTACATGGGCCTACAGACAGGAGTTCCAAAAATTGTAACATTACCTTCTGACTTTATCTGAGGATCAAATGCTCTATATGCAATTTGGTCCTAGAAGTGAATGGATGACAGCGCCCCCTACAGTCCAGCCCAGATGTGGCGCTTCTCAACCGGTATAATGGCCTTGAAATTGGGAGCAGAATTACGTTTTGACAGAACACAATGGATATTGAGGAACGTGATCTTCTGTATGTCTGTGGCCCCATTAGGGCGTTCCTGGGCCCACAATGGGATATCACGTTGTTGTAGGACGTGGCTGTCAACGCGTGGACTTAAGTGGGACCTGTGTATCGATCGGCTGCTCAGATTCCCCGGCCTAATCTCTGCGCTCAACCAGTTGGACTTTTGAACCTCAATGAGGAGTTGACATGGAGAAGGCTGTTATTATGGGACGGCCATGGGGTTTCTAGGTGGATCTCCACCTTTAAATAAAGAGCAAACATTGGACTGCATTCCAGTAGAATCACTCAGCGGTGGGGTGGGAAGGTCCAAGGAGCTGACCTGTTAACCCCTTCACTCACAAGGGGCAGATCCAAGAAGTAACAGTATTAGACCACATGTTAACCCATTAAGTTCCTATGAGGTTTATAACTTTGTTTATTGGGATCAACCTCTGGACCATGCTGGTATAACCTGGGTATATACTGTATATAATTATATATGTACAGCTGGTATAAGTTATATATCTCCTGTATATAGTGATATGGACCATGCTGGTATAACCTGGGTATATACTGTATATAATTATATATGTACAGCTGGTATAAGTTATATATCTCCTGTATATAGTGATATGGACCATGCTGGTATAACCTGGGTATATACTGTATATAATTATATATGTACAGCTGGTATAAGTTATATATTTCCTGTATATAGTGATATGGACCATGCTGGTATAACCTGGGTATATACTGTATATAATTATATATGTACAGCTGGTATAAGTTATATATCTCCTGTATATAGTGATATGGACCATGCTGGTATAACCTGGTATATACTGTATATAATTATATATATGTACAGCTGGTATAAGTTATATATCTCCTGTATATAGTGATATGGACCATGCTGGTGTAACCTGGTATATACTGTATATAATAAATATGTACAGCTGGTATAAGTTATATATCTCCTGTATATAGTGATATGGGCCATGCTGGTATAACCTGGGTATATACTGTATATAATTATATATGTACAGCTGGTATAAGTTATATATCTCCTGTATATAGTGATATGGACCATGCTGGTATAACCTGGGTATATACTGTATATAATATATATGTACAGCTGGTATAAGTTATATATCTCCTGTATATAGTGATATGGACCATGCTGGTATAACCTGGGTATATAGTGTATATAATTATATATGTACAGCTGGTATAAGTTATATATCTCCTGTATATAGTGATATGGACCATGCTGGTATAACCTGGTATATACTGTATATAATTATATATGTACAGCTGGTATAAGTTATATATCTCCTGTATATAGTGATATCGACCATGTTGGTATAACCTGGGTATATACTGTATATAATTATATATGTACAGCTGGTATAAGTTATATATCTCCTGTATATAGTGATATGGACCATGCTGGTAAAACCTGGTATATACTGTATATAATATATATGTACAGCTGGTATAAGTTATATATCTCCTGTATATAGTGATATGGACCATGCTGGTATAACCTGGTATATACTGCATATAATATATATGTACAGCTGGTATAAGTTATATATCTCCTGTATATAGTGATATGGACCATGCTGGTATAACCTGGGTATATACTGTATATAATTATATATGTACAGCTGGTATAAGTTATATATCTCCTGTATATAGTGATATGGACCATGCTGGTATATAATGTATATAATATATATGTACAGCTGGTATAAGTTATATATCTCCTGTATATAGTGATATGGACCATGCTGGTATAACCTGGGTATATACTGTATATAATAATATATGTACAGCTGGTATAAGCTATAGATCTTCTGTATATAGTGATATGGACCATGCTGGTATAACCTGGTATATACTGTATATAATATATATGTACAGCTGGTATAAGCTATAGATCTTCTGTATATAGTGATATGGACCATGCTGGTATAACCTGGTATATACTGTATATAATTATATATGCACAGCTGGTATAAGTTATATATCTCCTGTATATAGTGATATGGACCATGCTGGTATAACCTGGGTATATACTGTATATAATTATATATGTACAGCTGGTATAAGTTATATATCTCCTGTATATAGTGATATGGACCATGCGGGTATAACCTGGGTATATACTGTATATAATTATATATGTACAGCTGGTATAAGTTATATATCTCCTGTATATAGTGATATGGACCATGCTGGTATAACCTGGTATATACTGCATATAATATATATGTACAGCTGGTATAAGTTATATATCTCCTGTATATAGTGATATGGACCATGCTGGTATAACCTGGGTATATACTGTATATAATTATATATGTACAGCTGGTATAAGTTATATATCTCCTGTATATAGTGATATGGACCATGCTGGTATATAATGTATATAATATATATGTACAGCTGGTATAAGTTATATATCTCCTGTATATAGTGATATGGACCATGCTGGTATAACCTGGGTATATACTGTATATAATAATATATGTACAGCTGGTATAAGCTATAGATCTTCTGTATATAGTGATATGGACCATGCTGGTATAACCTGGTATATACTGTATATAATATATATGTACAGCTGGTATAAGCTATAGATCTTCTGTATATAGTGATATGGACCATGCTGGTATAACCTGGTATATACTGTATATAATTATATATGCACAGCTGGTATAAGTTATATATCTCCTGTATATAGTGATATGGACCATGCTGGTATAACCTGGGTATATACTGTATATAATTATATATGTACAGCTGGTATAAGTTATATATCTCCTGTATATAGTGATATGGACCATGCGGGTATAACCTGGGTATATACTGTATATAATTATATATATGTACAGCTGGTATAAGTTATATATCTCCTGTATATAGTGATATGGACCATGCTGGTGTAACCTGGTATATACTGTATATAATAAATATGTACAGCTGGTATAAGTTATATATCTCCTGTATATAGTGATATGGACCATGTTGGTATAACCTGGGTATATACTGTATATAATTATATATGTACAGCTGGTATAAGTTATATATCTCCTGTATATAGTGATATGGACCATGTTGGTATAACCTGGGTATATACTGTATATAATTATATATTTACAGCTGGTATAAGTTATATATCTCCTGTATATAGTGATATGGACCATGTTGGTATAACCTGGGTATATACTGTATATAATTATATATTTACAGCTGGTATAAGTTATATATCTCCTGTATATAGTGATATGAACCATGCTGGTATAACCTGGGTATATACTGTATATAATTATATATGTACAGCTGGTATAAGTTATATATCTCCTGTATATAGTGATATAGACCATGCTGGGAATAATTTTGGCATCATCATTTATTCATGTACATTTGAATAAAGAAACATAAATGTACAGTGGGGCTCTGGGTCCATGATAGTCATAACAGATTCTCCCAGGAATGCAGACAAGTTACTGGCAGAAGAGATGGACCTTTCTTTTTATCTGTTGTATCAATAGTGAATTACTGAGCATTGTAGGCAGCTGAGAAAACAGAATTAAATAATTGTCTCATTTAAGGTTCATTGTCTTGTATATGGGAGCAGTATTATAGTAGTTATATTCTTGTATATAGGAGCAGTATTATAGTAGTTATATTCTTGTATATAGGAGCAGTATTATAGTGGTTATATTCTTGTATATAGGAGCAGTATTATAGTAGTTATATTCTTGTACATAGGAGGCAGTATTATAGTAGTTATATTCTTGTATATAGGAGCAGTATTATAGTAGTTATATTCTTGTATATAGGAGCCAGTATTATAGTAGTTATATTCTTGTACATAGGAGGCAGTATTATAGTAGTTATATTCTTGTATATAGGAGCAGTATTATAGTAGTTATGTTCTTGTATATAGGAGCAGTATTATAGTGGTTATATTCTTGTATATAGGAGTAGTATTATAGTAGTTATATTCTTGTATATAGGAGCAGTATTATAGTAGTTATATTCTTGTATATAGGAGCAGTATTATAGTAGTTATATTCTTGTATATAGGAGCAGTATTATAGTAGTTATATTCTTGTATATAGGAGCAGTATTATAGTGGTTATATTCTTGTATATAGGAGCAGTATTATAGTAGTTATATTCTTGTACATAGGAGGCAGTATTATAGTAGTTATATTCTTGTATATAGGAGCAGTATTATAGTAGTTATATTCTTGTATATAGGAGCCAGTATTATAGTAGTTATATTCTTGTACATAGGAGGCAGTATTATAGTAGTTATATTCTTGTATATAGGAGCAGTATTATAGTAGTTATGTTCTTGTATATAGGAGCAGTATTATAGTGGTTATATTCTTGTATATAGGAGTAGTATTATAGTAGTTATATTCTTGTATATAGGAGCAGTATTATAGTAGTTATATTCTTGTATATAGGAGCAGTATTATAGTAGTTATATTCTTGTATATAGGAGCAGTATTATAGTAGTTATATTCTTGTATATAGGAGCAGTATTATAGTAGTTATATTCTTGTATATAGGAGCAGTATTATGGTAGTTATATTCTTGTATATAGGAGCAGTATTATAGTAGTTATATTCTTGTATATAGGAGGCAGTATTATAGTAGTTATATTCTTGTATATAGGAGCAGTATTATAGTAGTTATATTCTTGTATATAGGGGGCCGTATTATAGTAGTTATATTCTTGTATATAGGAGCAGTATTATAGTAGTTATATTCTTGTATATAGGAGCAGTATTATAGTAGTTATATTCTTGTATATAGGAGCAGTATTATAGTAGTTATATTCTACTATATAGGAGCAGTATTATAGTAGTTATATTCTTGTATATAGGAGTAGTATTATAGTAGATATATTCTTGTATATAGGGAGCAGTGTTATAGTAGTTATATTCTTGTATATAGGAGTAGTATTATAGTAGTTCTATTCTTGTATATAGGACCAGTATTATAGTAGTTATATTCTTGTATATAGGAGCAGTATTATAGTAGTTATATTCTTGTATATAGGAGCAGTATTATAGTAGTTATATTCTTGTATATAGGAGCAGTATTATAGTAGTTATATTCCTGTATATAGGAGCAGTATTATAGTAGTTATATTCTTGTATATAGGAGGCAGTATTATAGTAGTTATATTCTTGTATATAGGAGCAGTATTATAGTAGTTATATTCTTGTATATAGGAGCAGTATTATAGTAGTTATATTCTTGTATATAGGAGCAGTATTATAGTAGTTATATTCTTGTATATAGGAGCAGTATTATAGTTGTTATATACTATGTATATAGGAGCAGTATTATAGTAGTTATATTCTTGTATATAGGAGCAGTATTATAGTTGTTATATTCTTGTATATAGGAGCAGTATTATAGTAGTTATATTCTTGTATATAGGAGCAGTATTATAGTAGTTATATTCTTGTATATAGGAGACAGTATTATAGTAGTTATATTCTTGTACATAGGAGGCAGTATTATAGTAGTTATATTCTTGTATATAGGAGCAGTATTATAGTAGTTATATTCTTGTATATAGGAGCAGTATTATAGTAGTTATATTCTTGTATATAGGAGCAGTATTATAGTAGTTATATTCTTGTACATAGGAGGCAGTATTATAGTAGTTATATTCTTGTATATAGGAGCAGTATTATAGTAGTTATATTCTTGTATATAGGAGCAGTATTATAGTAGTTATATTCTTGTGTATAGGTGACAGTATTATAGTAGTTATATTCTTGTATATAGGAGCAGTATTATAGTAGTTATAGTCTTGTATATAGGAGCAGTATTATAGTAGTTATATTCTTGTATATAGGAGCAGTATTATAGTAGTTATATTCTTGTATATAGGAGCAGTATTATAGTAGTTATATTCTTGTATATAGGAGCAGTATTATAGTAGTTATATTCTACTATATAGGAGCAGTATTATAGTAGTTATATTCTTGTATATAGGAGTAGTATTATAGTAGATATATTCTTGTATATAGGGAGCAGTGTTATAGTAGTTCTATTCTTGTATATAGGAGTAGTATTATAGTAGTTCTATTCTTGTATATAGGAGCAGTATTATAGTAGTTATATTCTTGTATATAGGAGCAGTATTATAGTAGTTATATTCTTGTATATAGGAGACAGTATTATAGTAGTTATATTCTTGTACATAGGTGGCAGTATTATAGAAGGACTTTCAAGTCCAAGGGTTCTGTCACTTTCTGGAGGCTCGGTTGGGAAGGACACTGTTTTCGTATCTTATCATATAAGGAACTCATTTTCCTTGCAGCTGTGTTTGAATTCCAAGGCCTTGATAACACTGTGTGCAGAAGATTCTTTACCTTTGGCTGGGACTGCAGAACGATGGCAACATTGTATGAGCAACAAACCCGATACATCATTGCTTACCCTGAGCAACATCGTGACACCATTGTAGCAATAGGAGTTACTGCGGGACATACAGTGCCATAAATGTGGTCAATGGGAATTTATTTAGTAGTGCCCTCATCCTGACCTTCTCATCATTTTTAAACTGGCTCTAGGTAAAGGCCTCTCAGGAGCTCGGGAAAGATGGGCTAGCTGTGATCCGGGCAGTATTGGTGGTCATTCAGCCTTCCCTGGAACAGTGGCAACAAATAAACAACTCAGTAGACCTTTGATTTTCTAAAAGCATGCCACCAGCTGTTGCAAAACTACAACTCCCGGCATGCTGGGAGTTGTAGTTTTGCAACAGCCAGACGCACCCTGGTTGGGAAACTCTGTAATATATAATCTGCTATTCATTTGAACACTGTCCAATACCTTATTACTAGAGATGAGCGAACTTACAGTAAATTCGATTCGTCACGAACTTCTCGACTCGGCAGTTGATGACTTTTCCTGCATATATTAGTTCAGCTTTCAGGTGCTCCGGTGGGCTGGAAAAGGTGGATACAGTCCTAGGAGACTCTTTCCTAGGACTGTATCCACCTTTTCCAGCCCACCGGAGCACCTGAAGGCTGAACTAATTTACGCAGGATAAGACATCAACTGCCGAGCCGAGAAGTTCGTGATGAATCGAATTTACCCGAAGTTCGCTCATCTCTACTTATTACCCGCAGAGCTCCCCCTGCTGGAGCAAATGGTCACTGGGAAACGGTGTAGCATGTCAACCATCGCAACCAATGTTTCATATGATATTGTTTTAATGTACGTCAAATAAAAATTGAAATCTGCAGACAGAATATTAGAAAATTGTATTTATTTTTTTTTTTTTTTTTGCATTAGTGCTGCTTTTTTATTTTTTTTATTTTTTTTTATTAATATGGTTGTCTTCTGTTTGGTGTAATGTACACCAGTTTATGCAGTGGACTTGTATGTATGAATTGCACAAAAAATGTATGGATGTTTTTTTTTTATGCGCAATTGCGCTTTTCTTTGCAAGAAATCTAAGACGGCTAGCAGAAACACATAAAAAAATGTCAGATGCTACACTGTTTAACCCCTTAAAGGGGTACTCCGGTGAAAATCTTTTTTCTTTTAAATCAACTGGTGGTAGAAAGTTAAACATATTTGTAAAAAATCTTAATCCTTCCTGTACTTATTAGCTGCTGAATACTACAGAGGAAATTCTTTTCTTTTTGGAATGCTCTCTGATGACATCACGAGCACAGTTCTCTCTGCTTATTATTATTATTATTATAATAATAATGCTTTATTTATTGTTTTCCTTAGTGGGATTTGAACCCAAGTCCCCAGCACTGTAAGGCAGCAGTGCTAACCACTGAGCCACCATGCTGCCCTTAGCATACATCTGCTATGCATCTGCTATGCATCTGCTATGCATGGTTGCTAAAATGGACAGAGATGTCAACAGAGAGCACTGTGCTTGTGATGTCATCAGTGTTCCAAAAAGAAAGGAATTTCCTCTGTAGCATTCAGCAGCTAATAAGTACCGGAAGGATTAAGATTTTTTAATAGAAGTAATTTACAAATCTGTTTAACTTTCTGCCACCAGTTGATTTAAAAGAAAAAAGGTTTTCACCGGAGTACCCCTTTAAGGACCAGGCGTTTTTCCTTTTTTTGCACTTTCGTTTTTTCCTCCTTACCTTTAAAAAAATCATAACTCTTAATTTTGCACCTATAAATCTGTATTATGGCATATTTTTTGCGCCACCAATTCTACTTTGTAATGACATCAGTCATTGTACCCAAAAATCTACAGCGAAACGGGAAAAAATAAATCATTGTGCGACAAAATTGAAAAAAAAAGCCATTTTGTAACTTTTGGGGGCTTCCGTTTCTACGCAGTACATTTTTCGTTAAAAGTGACACCTTCTCTTTATTCTCTAGGTCCATACGGTTAAAATGATCCCCTACTTATATAGGTTTGATTTTGTATTACTACTGAAAAAAATCATAAATACATGCAGGAAAAAATTTATACGTTTAAAATTGTCATTTCTGACCCCTATAACTTTTTTATTTTTCCGTGTATGGGGCGGTATGAGGGCTCATTTTTTGTGCCGTGATCTGAAGTTTTTGTCAGTACCATTTTTGCATTGATCAGACTTTTTGATCCCTTTTCATTCATCTTTTCATGATATAAAAAGTGACCAAAAATACGCAATTTTTGAGAGAGCACTGTGCTCGTGATTTCAGCAGAGAGCTCTGTGTTCCAAAAAGAAAAGAATTTCCTCTGTAGTATTCAGCAGCTAATAAGTACTGGAAGGATTAAGATTTTTTAATAGAAGTAATTTACAAATCTGTTTAACTTTGCCAGGGGGGTTCAAGTTTGAAGTTTCTGCCCAATTTATCATGAGGCTTGTGCGAAAATGGTAAATTTGGTGCAATTGCAATTGAAAACGTCCACAATATACACCATTGATGACATGTCGCCCAATGAGACTACTTAGGTTTTGTTGTTGTTGTTGTTGTGTATTATTATGGAGACACATAAATCTGCACAGGAGCTGTGTACACAAAACGGAAGTCATCGCTCAATAATGGCTATGTGCAAAGCGTCTTCATTTGGCATTATAGATACATTGGAGAATGTGTTCCGGGGTTATAGAGATGACAAGGAGTCACAAGGAGCCCTTCATGGTATATACTTAATATGCACGTTCTACCTGCGCGTTGCGAATAATTAAGTTCCATTGTTCCGGAGACAATAGAGCGCGCGCTCCCTTTTATCTGCCGCTGACCGGCATTTACTGCATAAGGGAGGACAAAAATAAATGTAGCAAAGGATTGTGGAGAACTTTTCATGTGCAGTGCTCCATGACACCCGGCAAATGAAAGCCAAAATTAACAAGATCCGAAATTAAAGATAAATGAATCCATATTAATATTCACATCGTACTACCTTAAAAAATCCACCTTAAATACAAAGAAAAACAAAACTTTATATTTGCTAATAATTAATCTGTTCTTCCTTTTGCTTGGTGATATCTGCTTCTGGAAAAGCTGAGTGGTAGACAACTTGGCTGATAACAGTTCTTACAAGGGTTGCCTCCCAGCTTTCCCAGGTTTCTGAATGGCAACTCTCTTTATTCATACAGCAGGGTTTCCCAACCAGTGTGCCTCCAGCTGTTGCAAAACTACAACTCCCAGCATGCCCGTAAAGCCAATGGCTGTCCTGGCACGCTGGGAGTTGTAGTTTTGCAACAGTTGGAGACACCCTGGTTGGGAACTACGGCAATTTGCAGCAATACATGCATTGAAGCGTGCAAACATATACATGCATGTACACCACATTGAAGCATGCATATATATATACATGCATGTACACCACATTGAAGCGTGCATATATATATATGCATGTACACCACATTGAAGCGTGCATACATATACATGCATGTACACCACATTGAAGCGTGCATACATATACATGCATGTACACCACATTGAAGTGAGCATACATATACATGCATGCATACCACATTGAAGCGAGCATACATATACATGCATGCACACCACATTGAAGCATGCATACATATGCATGCATGTATACCACATTGAAGCGTGCAAACATATACATGCATGTACACCACATTGAAGCGTGCATATATATACATGCATGTACACCACATTGAAGCGTGCATACATATACATGCATGTACACCACATTGAAGCGTGCATACATATACATGCATGTACACCACATTGAAGTGAGCATACATATACATGCATGCATACCACATTGAAGCGAGCATACATATACATGCATGCACACCACATTGAAGCATGCATACATATACATGCATGTACACCACATTGAAGCGTGCATACATATACATAAATGTACACCACATTGAAGCATGCATACATATACATGCATGTACACCACATTGAAGCATACATATGCATGCATGTATACCACATTGAAGCGTGCAAACATATACATGCATGTACACCACATTGAAGCATGCATACATATATATATGCATGTACACCACATTGAAGCGTGCATACATATACATGCATGTACACCACATTGAAGCGTGCATACATATACATGCATGTACACCACATTGAAGCGTGCATACATATACATGAATGTACACCACATTGAAGCATACATACATATACATGCATGTACACCACATTGAAGCGTGCATACATATACATGAATGTACACCACATTGAAGCGTGCATACATATACATACATGTACACCACATTGAAGCATACATACATATACATGCATGTACACCACATTGAAGCATGCATACATATACATGCATGTACACCACATTGAAGCATGCATACATATACATGAATGTACACCACATTGAAGCGTGCATACATATACATACATGTACACCACATTGAAGCATACATACATATACATGCATGTACACCACATTGAAGCATGCATACATATACATACATGTACACCACATTGAAGCGTGCATACATATACATGCATGTACACCACATTGAAGCATGCATACATATACATGCATGTACACCACATTGAAGCGTGCATACATATACATGAATGTACACCACATTGAAGCATGCATACATATACATGCATGTACACCACATTGAAGCATGCATACATATACATGCATGTACACCACATTGAAGCGTGCATACATATACATGAATGTACACCACATTGAAGCGTGCATACATATACATGCATGTACACCACATTGAAGAGCACATACATATACATGCATCACCAGTCACCCTGGACAATGTACTCTCCAACACAGGTGGTGCAAAACTAGCACTTGAAAGCCAATAGTTTGTCCGATTGTTAGTGACCCGGCTCCTGGGTTATTTCTAGGACATACGCATCATTTTAGTCATAAATGCAGATAATGTAATTGGACGTTTTGCTTGTTGTGAGATATTTGTGGATTTATTATGAACCTTTGTATGAGGAGAGAAGCTCTGTCCTCTATTCACCTGCACAGAATCAATACATCCCGCGGCCATTAATGTGTCTTATTGATTTCAGTTTATTCTCCTGCCCTCCACATAATGGGGACTTTATAAGCAGTAATAGCAAGGTCAGAAAACCTGAGTATAGTGTAGAGTGCCTGCCGCCATATGACTGTGTATAGTGTGATTGCTGCCGCCATATGACTGTGTATAGAGTGCCTGCCGCCATATGACTGTGTATAGTGTGCCTGCCGCCATATGACTGTGTATAGTGTGCCTGCCGCCATATGACTGTGTATAGTGTGCCTGCCGCCATATGACTGTGTATAGTGTGCCTGCCGCCATATGACTGTGTATAGTGTGCCTGCCGCCTTATGACTGTGTATAGTGTGCCTGCCGCCATATGACTGTGTATAGTGTGCCTGCCGCCATATGACTGTGTATAGTGTGCCTGCCGCCATATGACTGTGTATAGAGTGCCTGCCACCATATGACTGTGTATAGTGTGCCTGCCGCCATATGACTGTGTATAGAGTGCCTGCCGCCATATGACTGTATATAGTGTGCCTGCCGCCATATGACTGTGCATAGTGTGCCTGCCACCATATGACTGTGTATAATGTGCCTGCCGCCATATGACTGTGTATAATGTGCCTGCCGCCATATGACTGTGTATAGTGTGCCTGCCGCCATATGACTGTGTATAGTGTGCCTGCCGCCATATGACTGTGTATAGTGTGCCTGCCGCCATATGACTGTGTATAGTGTGCCTGCCGCCATATGACTGTGTATAGTGTGCCTGCCGCCATATGACTGTGTATAGAGTGCCTGCCGCCATATGACTGTGTATAGTGTGCCTGCCGCCATATGACTGTGTATAGTGTGCCTGCCGCCATATGACTGTGTATAGTGTGCCTGCCGCCATATGACTGTGTATAGTGTGCCTGCCGCCATATGACTGTGTATAGTGTGCCTGCCGCCATATGACTGTGTATAGTGTGCCTGCCGCCATATGACTGTGTATAGTGTGCCTGCCGCCATATGACTGTGTATAGTGTGCCTGCCACCATATGACTGTGTATAGTGTGCCTGCCGCCATATGACTGTGTATAGTGTGCCTGCCGCCATATGACTGTGCATAGTGTGCCTGCTGCCGCCATATGACTGTGTATAGTGTGCCTGCCGCCATATGACTGTGTATAGTGTGCCTGCCACCATATGACTGTGTATAGTGTGCCTGCCGCCATATGACTGTGTATAGTGTGCCTGCCGCCATATGACTGTGTATAGTGTGCCTGCCGCCATATGACTGTGTATAGTGTGCCTGCTGCCGCCATATGACTGTGTATAGTGTGCCTGCCGCCATATGACTGTGTATAGTGTGCCTGCTGCCATATGACTGTGTATAGTGTGCCTGCCGCCATATGACTGTGTATAGAGTGCCTGCCGCCATATGACTGTGTATAGTGTGATTGCTGCCGCCATATGACTGTGTATAGTGTGCCTGCCGCCATATGACTGTGTATAGTGTGCCTGCCGCCATATGACTGTGTATAGTGTACCTGCCGCCATATGACTGTGTATAGTGTGCCTGCCGCCATATGACTGTGTATAGTGTGCCTGCCGCCATATGACTGTGTATAGAGTGCCTGCCGCCATATGACTGTCTATAGAGTGCCTGCCGCCATATGACTGTGTATAGTGTGCCTGCCGCCATATGATTGTGTATAGTGTGCCTGCCGCCATATGACTGTGTATAGTGTGCCTGCCGCCATATGACTGTGTATAGTGTGCCTGCCGCCATATGACTGTGTATAGAGTGCCTGCCGCCATATGACTGTGTATAGTGTGGCTGCCGCCATATGACTGTGTATAGTGTGCCTGCCGCCATATGACTGTGTATAGTGTGCCTGCCGCCATATGACTGTGTATAGTGTGCCTGTCGCCATATGACTGTGTATAGTGTGCCTGCCGCCATATGACTGTGTATAGTGTGCCTGCCGCCATATGACTGTGTATAGTGTGCCTGATGCCATATGACTGTGTATAGTGTGCCTGCCGCCATATGACTGTGTATAGTGTGCCTGCCGCCATATGACTGTGTATAGTGTGCCTGCCGCCATATGACTGTGTATAGTGTGCCTGCCGCCATATGACTGTGTATAGAGTGCCTGCCGCCATATGACTGTGTATAGTGTGCCTGCCGCCATATGACTGTGTATAGTGTGCCTGATGCCATATGACTGTGTATAGTGTGCCTGCCGCCATATGACTGTGTATAGTGTGCCTGCCGCCATATGACTGTGTATAGTGTGCCTCCCGCCATATGACTGTGTATAGTGTGCCTCCCGCCATATGACTGTGTATAGTGTGCCTGCCGCCATATGACTGTGTATAGTGTGCCTGCCGCCATATGACTGTGTATAGTGTGCCTGCCGCCATATGACTGTGTATAGAGTGCCTGCCGCCATATGACTGTGTATAGTGTGCCTGCTGCCATATGACTGTGTATAGTGTGCCTCCCGCCATATGACTGTGTATAGTGTGCCTGCCACCATATGACTGTGTATAGAGTGCCTGCCGCCATATGACTGTGTATAGTGTGCCTGCCGCCATATGACTGTGTATAGTGTGCCTGCCGCCATATGACTGTGTATAGTGTGCCTGCCGCCATATGACTGTGTATAGTGTGCCTGCCGCCATATGACTGTGTATAGTGTGCACGCCGCCATATGATTGTGTATAGTGTGCCTGCCGCCATATGACTGTGTATAGTGTGCCTGCCGCCATATGACTGTGTATAGTGTGCCTGCCGCCATATGACTGTGTATAGTGTGCCTGCCGCCATATGACTGTGTATAGTGTGCCTGCCGCCATATGACTGTGTATAGTGTGCCTGCCGCCATATGACTGTGTATAGTGTGCCTGCCGCCATATGACTGTGTATAGTGTGCCTGCTGCCATATGACTGTGTATAGTGTGTCTCCCGCCATATGACTGTGTATAGTGTGCCTGCCGCCATATGACTGTGTATAGTGTGATTGCTGCCGCCATATGACTGTGTATAGTGTGCCTGCCGCCATATGACTGTGTATAGTGTGCCTGCCGCCACATGACTGTGTATAGTGTGCCTGCTGCCGCCATATGACTGTGTATAGTGTGCCTGCCGCCATATGACTGTGTATAGAGTGCCTGCCGCCATATGACTGTGTATAGTGTGGCTGCCGCCATATGACTGTGTATAGTGTGGCTGCCGCCATATGACTGTGTATTGTGTGCCTGCCGCCATATGACTGTGTATAGTGGGCCTGCCGCCATATGACTGTGTATAGTGTGCCTGCTGCCATATGACTGTGTATAGTGTGCCTGCCGCCATATGACTGTGTATAGTGTGCCTGATGCCATATGACTGTGTATAGTGTGCCTGCCGCCATATGACTGTGTATAGTGTGCCTGATGCCATATGACTGTGTATAGTGTGCCTGTCGCCATATGACTGTGTATAGAGTGCCTGATGCCATATGACTGTGTATAGTGTGCCTGATGCCATATGACTGTGTATAGTGTGCCTGATGCCATATGACTGTGTATAGTGTGCCTGATGCCATATGACTGTGTATAGTGTGCCTGCCGCCATATGACTGTGTATAGTGTGCCTGATGCCATATGACTGTGTATAGTGTGCCTGTCGCCATATGACTGTGTATAGTGTGCCTGATGCCATATGACTGTGTATAGTGTGCCTGCCGCCATATGACTGTGTATAGTGTGCCTGCCGCCATATGACTGTGTATAGTGTGCCTGCCGCCATATGACTGTGTATAGTGTGCCTGCCGCCATATGACTGTGTATAGTGTGCCTGCCGCCTTATGACTGTGTATAGTGTGCCTGCCGCCATATGACTGTGTATAGTGTGCCTGCCGCCATATGACTGTGTATAGTGTGCCTGCCGCCATATGACTGTGTATAGTGTGCCTGCCGCCATATGACTGTGTATAGTGTGCCTGCCGCCATATGACTGTGTATAGTGTGCCTGCCGCCATATGACTGTGTATAGTGTGCCTGCTGCCATATGACTGTGTATAGTGTGCCTGATGCCATATGACTGTGTATAGTGTGCCTGCCGCCATATGACTGTGTATAGTGTGCCTGCCGCCATATGACTGTGTATAGTGTGCCTGCCGCCATATGACTGTGTATAATGTGCCTGCCGCCATATGACTGTGTATAATGTGCCTGCCGCCATATGACTGTGTATAGTGTGCCTGCCACCATATGACTGTGTATAGTGTGCCTGCCGCCATATGACTGTGTATAGTGTGCCTGCCGCCATATGACTGTGTATAGTGTGCCTGCCGCCATATGACTGTGTATAGTGTGCCTCCCGCCATATGACTGTGTATAGTGTGCCTGCCGCCATATGACTGTGTATAGTGTGCCTGCCGCCATATGACTGTGTATAGTGTGCACGCCGCCATATGATTGTGTATAGTGTGCCTGCCGCCATATGACTGTGTATAGTGTGCCTGCCGCCATATGACTGTGTATAGTGTGCCTGCCGCCATATGACTGTGTATAGTGTGCCTGCCGCCATATGACTGTGTATAGTGTGCCTGCCGCCATATGACTGTGTATAGTGTGCCTGCCGCCATATGACTGTGTATAGTGTGCCTGCCGCCATATGACTGTGTATAGTGTGCCTGCTGCCATATGACTGTGTATAGTGTGCCTCCCGCCATATGACTGTGTATAGTGTGCCTGCCGCCATATGACTGTGTATAGTGTGATTGCTGCCGCCATATGACTGTGTATAGTGTGCCTGCCGCCATATGACTGTGTATAGTGTGCCTGCCGCCACATGACTGTGTATAGTGTGCCTGCTGCCGCCATATGACTGTGTATAGTGTGCCTGCCGCCATATGACTGTGTATAGAGTGCCTGCCGCCATATGACTGTGTATAGTGTGGCTGCCGCCATATGACTGTGTATAGTGTGGCTGCCGCCATATGACTGTGTATTGTGTGCCTGCCGCCATATGACTGTGTATAGTGGGCCTGCCGCCATATGACTGTGTATAGTGTGCCTGCTGCCATATGACTGTGTATAGTGTGCCTGCCGCCATATGACTGTGTATAGTGTGCCTGATGCCATATGACTGTGTATAGTGTGCCTGCCGCCATATGACTGTGTATAGTGTGCCTGATGCCATATGACTGTGTATAGTGTGCCTGCCGCCATATGACTGTGTATAGTGTGCCTGCCGCCATATGACTGTGTATAGAGTGCCTGCCGCCATATGACTGTGTATAGTGTGCCTGCCGCCTTATGACTGTGTATAGTGTGCCTGCCGCCATATGACTGTGTATAGTGTGCCTGCCGCCATATGACTGTGTATAGTGTGCCTGCCGCCATATGACTGTGTATAGTGTGCCTGCCGCCATATGACTGTGTATAGTGTGCCTGCCGCCATATGACTGTGTATAGTGTGCCTGCCGCCATATGACTGTGTATAGTGTGCCTGCTGCCATATGACTGTGTATAGTGTGCCTGCCGCCATATGACTGTGTATAGTGTGCCTGCTGCCGCCATATGACTGTGTATAGTGTGCCTGCCGCCATATGACTGTGTATAGTGTGCCTGATGCCATATGACTGTGTATAGTGTGCCTGATGCCATATGACTGTGTATAGTGTGCCTGCCGCCATATGACTGTGTATAGTGTGCCTGCCGCCATATGACTGTGTATAGTGTGCCTGCCGCCATATGACTGTGTATAGAGTGCCTGCCGCCATATGACTGTGTATAGTGTGTCTGCTGCCATATGACTGTGTATAGTGTGCCTGCCGCCATATGACTGTGTATAGTGTGCCTGCCGCCATATGACTGTGTATAGTGTGATTGCTGCCGCCATATGCCTGTGTATAGTGTGCCTGCCGCCATATGACTGTGTATAGTGTGCCTGCTGCCAATTGACTGTGTATAGTGTGATTGCTGCCGCCATATGACTGTATATAGTGTGCCTGCCGCCATATGACTGTGTATAGTGTGCCTGCCGCCATATGACTGTGTATAATGTGCCTGCCGCCATATGACTGTGTATAGTGTGCCTGCCGCCATATGACTGTGTATAGTGTGCCTGCCGCCATATGACTGTGTATAGTGTGCCTGCCGCCATATGACTGTGTATAGTGTGCCTGCCGCCATATGACTGTGTATAGAGTGCCTGCCGCCATATGACTGTGTATAGTGTGCCTGCCGCCATATGACTGTGTATAGTGTGCCTGCCACCATATGACTGTGTATAGTGTGCCTGCCGCCATATGACTGTGTATAGTGTGCCTGCCGCCATATGACTGTGTATAGTGTGCCTGCCGCCATATGACTGTGTATAATGTGCCTGCCGCCATATGACTGTGTATAATGTGCCTGCCGCCATATGACTGTGTATAATGTGCCTGCCGCCATATGACTGTGTATAGTGTGCCTGCCGCCATATGACTGTGTATAGTGTGCCTGCCGCCATATGACTGTGTATAGTGTGCCTGCCGCCATATGACTGTGTATAGTGTGCCTGCCGCCATATGATTATATATACTATACCTGCCTCCATATACCTGTATATACTATACCTGCCTCCATATACCTGTATATACTATACCTGCCTCCATATACCTGTATATACTATACCTGCCTCCATATACCTGTATATACTATACCTGCTTCCATATAACTATATATACTATACCTGCCTCCATATACCTGTATATACTATACCTGCCTCCATATAATTGTATATACTATACCTGCCTCCATATACCTGTATATACTATACCTGCCTCCATATAACTGTATATACTATACCTGCCTCCATATACCTGTATATACTATACCTGCCTCCATATAACTGTATATACTATACCTGCCTCCATATACCTGTATATACTATACCTGCCTCCATATAACTGTATATACTATACCTGCCTCCATATAACTGTATATACTATACCTGCTTCCATATAACTGTATATACTATACCTGCCTCCATATAACTGTATATACTATACCTGCCTCCATATAACTGTATATACTATACCTGCCTCCATATACCTGTATATACTATACCTGCCTCCATATAACTGTATATACTATACCTGCCTCCATATACCTGTATATACTATACCTGCCTCGGTATAACTATATATACTATACCTGCCTCCATATAACTGTATATACTATACCTGCCTCCATATAACTGTATATACTATACCTGCTTCCATATACCTGTATATACTATACCTGCCTCCATATAACTGTATATACTATACCTGCCTCCATATAACTGTATATACTATACCTGCCTCGGTATAACTATATATACTATACCTGCCTCCATTTAACTATAAATATATACTATACCTGCCCCCATATATCTGGCTGCTGGTTCCCTGTGATCGCAGGTCAGCCTGCACTTGCTGCATAGCAGAGGCATAACATGTCACAGTGTGATGTATTCCCTTTGCTTATGCAGTTTCAGAGCGGAGGGAATTTCAAACAGGTTGTTAGCCTGAGCTGGCTGTGTGCAGAGCTTTCACTGGGCACAGCGGAGGTATTCATCCCAGGGGATAGGGCTCATCATGAGGTATTAATCCCAGGGGATAGGGCTCATCATGAGGTATTAATCCCAGGGGATAGGGCTCATCATGAGGTATTAATCCCAGGGGATAGGGCTCATCATGAGGTATTAATCCCTGGGGATAGGGCTCATCATGAGGTATTAATCCCTGGGGACAGGGCTCGTCATGAGGTATTCATCGCAGGGGATAGGGCTCATCATAAGGTATTAATCCCTGGGGATAGGGCTCATCATGAGGTATTCATCCCAGGGGATAGGGCTCATCATGAGGTATTCATCCCAGGGGATAGGGCTAATCATGAGGTATTAATCCCTGGGGATAGGGCTCATCATGAGGTGTTAATCCCAGGGGATAGGGCTCATCATGAGGTATTCATCGCAGGGGATTGGGCTCATCATAAGGTATTAATCCCTGGGGATAGGGCTCATCATGAGGTATTAATCCCAGGGGATGGGGCTTATCATGAGGTATTCATCCCAGGGAATAGAGCTAATCATGAGGTATTAATCCCAGGGGATAGGGCTCATCATGAGGTATTCATCCCAGGGGATAGGGCTCATCATGAGGTATTCATCCCAGGGGATAGGGCTCATCATGAGGTATTAATCCCTGGGGATAGGGCTCATCATGAGGTGTTAATCCCAGGGGATAGGGCTCATCATGAGGTATTCATCGCAGGGGATTGGGCTCATCATAAGGTATTAATCCCTGGGGATAGGGCTCATCATGAGGTATTAATCCCTGGGGATAGGGCTCATCATGAGGTATCAATCCCTGGGGATAGGGCTCATCATGAGGTATTAATCCCTGGGGATAGGGCTCATCATGAGATATTAATCCCTGTGGATAGGGCTCATCATGAGGTATTAATCCCAGGGGATAGGGCTCATCATGAGGTATTCATCCCAGGGGATAGGGCTCATCATGAGGTATTCATCCCAGGGGATAGGGCTCATCATGAGGTATTCATCCCAGGGGATAGGGCTCATCATGAGGTATTCATCCCATGGGATAGGGCTCATCATGAGGTATTCATCCCAGGGGATAGGGCTCATCATGAGGTATTCATCCCAGGGGATAGGGCTCATCATGAGGTATTCATCCCAGGGGATAGGGCTCATCATGAGGTATTCATCCCAGGGGATAGGGCTCATCATGATGTATTCATCCCAGGGGATAGGGCTCATCATGAGGTATCAATCCCTGGGGATAGGGCTCATCATGAGGTATTAATCCCAGGGGATAAGGCTCATCATGAGGTATTAATCCCAGGGGATAGGGCTCATCACAATGCAGCATTGGGTCAGCATGAGTAATTGGTGTTAGTTGGGAATCACAGGTGTCGCACATCATTCTCGCATTACTGCTGGGTTTTCGTTTCCCCGTTTTTTCAATTCTGGGGGTCACAAGCTCTCAGTTTGTCACAAGAAGTTTTTTTTAGATTATATTGGTAGTCAAAGCTCAGCTCCAGCAGACAATGAGCTCCATGCTGTCTTCTATGGCAGGATTTCAGAGCAGACTTAAATCTCTAGAAAGGGATAGGTCTGCCCCTTATACCGTGCCTGTAGAAAGAAAAATCAGTGGTTTCTTGGCCAGCAGTCCAGGAGGTGAGTCCACCCTGTGCGAGTCCACCCTGTGTGCCTGTAGCTTCCACTTCAACTTCTGCAATCACAGGCATGGTTGCAGAGGATTTGAGTGTTGCACCTGCATTCTTTGTGCCTTCTAGTATACGGAAGGATATTATAGAAGGTAAGGATGTTTTCTATGGAGCATTTAATGATTGTTCCTTAGTGTCTTCATGCATGCGTGACTGGCATGTATTCCAGGCATATTTTACTGTACTATCTAAACTAGGGCTGTACGGTTGGGGAAATGTGCGATTGTGGAGGCAGATATTGCGATTACGACATGTGATAGCAAAAAAAAATTTTTTTTTATATTATATTAAAATATATATATATATATATATATATACACACACACACAAACACGATTAGTATGTTTTTGCTATGCACAAAGACCATAAAAAAAATAAAATAAATATATATATATATATATATATATATATATATATATATATAGTGTTGTTGCTATGCAGTCCATAACGGTAATTATCATCAGGTATCACCACATTTCTCAATGTTCACCACAGTCTATCAATATCTATCATTCCATCGGCAGCATTAATATCTCTCATCATATCAAACATGCATCCATGTGGTTGTTTTCATGTCACATGGTTACTGACAAGTCTCAGAGCAATAACACATACTTATTGGCGGTATAAGTTATTAAAACTTTCATACCAAACACGCATTCAGGTGGGAGTCCTTGACACCATTTTGTTACTGACACGCCTTCAGAGCAATATCGTTTACGTAGTTGTAGTATAAGTAACTTGCCCATCATACCTGACACATCTTCAGGTAGAATTTACTTGCATCAAATTGTTACTGACACGTCTTCAGAGCAATATCGCTCACGCAATCGTATTATCAGTGACTTGCCCATCATACCTGACACGTCTTCAGGTGGAAGTTACTTGCATCATATTGTTACTGACACGTCTTCAGGGCATTATCGCCTACACAGTTGTAGTATAAGTGATTTGCCCATCATACCTGACTCATCTTCAGGTGGAAGTTACTTGCATCATATTGTTACTGACACATCTTCAGAGCATTATCGCCTACGCAGTTGTAGTATAAGTGACTTGCCCATCATACCTGACTCATCTTCAGGTAGAATTTTACTTGCATCATTTTGTTACTGACACATCTTCAGAGCAATATCGCTCACGCAATCGTAGTATCAGTGACTTGCCCATCAAACCTGGCACGTCTTCAGGTGGAAGTTACTTGCATCATATTGTTACTGACACGTCTTCAAAGCAATATCGCTTACACAGTTGTATCTTTTGCATAGATATAAAATAATAATAATAATAATAAAAATGATAAAACAATAACTAATAATTATTATTATTATTATTATTTAAAAAAAACTAATAATTATAAAATAGTAAAAAAATATAAAAATAAAAATGATAAAATAATAAAAAAAAACAATAACAATGATAAAATAATAAAAAATAATAATAAAAAATAAAAATCACTTTTTTTACTCGTTCCCAGCATGGCACTCTCAACTTCAGTCACGGCCCTGTTTTAGTCTAATTTCTGATGAGGGTAGTTTCTTTACGCAACTATTATTCGTACATAAGTGCACAATGTGTTAGATTTTAGTACTCTTCAGTTCCTTTCATTCACAGCATAGCTCTTGGTGACGTTGCTTTTGAGTTTACTAATGTCAGTAACAGGTTGTCAGTCAGCATGTCTCATGCTTGTCTCATGCTTCAGATATTGATGAGGCTTTGTTAATTCCGGAGAATTCCGTCAAGGGCTTCGGACAGAGGCAGTGTCTCTTCGTGGCGCATGTGGAAAATTCCTAAAATCATGGTGAACTTGCGCCGAAGTGGAGTTCCTTTTGCGGCAACAGCTAGGAAGGCCGAGCAATACAAATTACCGATGGAACAACCTCTTACTGGCCCATTGGGGTTACCGAGCCCGCGGGTGGAGAGTGTACACAGCTTGGTTATAGGAGTCATCATAGCTCATACACTATATATACTTACAATAGCATAGATACCATTGCATCCCTTACTATAGCTTCATTCCATATACACGTCACTATAAGCACATATACTAAGCATACGTCACTATAGGAGAGACACAATGCATACGCTTCTCTAGTTGTTACGATGTACACTTAACCATCTACGTGCATGTTGCTGGATCACATCCAGGCGAAGTACACAGTGTCACCACTAATGTATGTATATATTTGCGTCATGCCATCATACAGGTGCAATGTATGCGTTCTTATCATGTGTATGCTGGGTCGATGTCGTTATCATATATTTATTTTTATATAGCAGCACATGGCAGGTGGCACTGATACGTTTCATATGTTTAGGTTGCTAGGTTTTAGGCTGTTGTCATTACTACGGTTATGTTTCCTCAGTGTTGTCAGCATGTACCGTATTTTTCGTCCTGTAGGACGCACCGGCGTATAAGACGCACCCAATTTATAGGTGCAAAATCTAAAAAAAAAAAAACATTTTGAACCCAATAGTGGTCTTCAACCTGCGGACCTCCAGATGTTGCAAAACTACAACTCCCAGCATGCCCGGACAGCCGTTGGCTGTCCGGGCATGCTGGGAGTTGTAGTTTTGCAACATCTGGAGGTCCGCAGATTGAAGACCACTGCATAGGAGGTAATACTCACGTGTCCCCGCCGCTCCGGACCCGTCACCGATGCTCTGGATGCCGCTCCATCGCTGTCACCGTGTCCCCGTCGCTCCGGAACATCTCTGCTGCCGGCCGGGTATCCTCGCTCTCCGTCGCCGCCATCACGTCATTACGCACACCGACGCATGTACACGACGACGTGATGACGAGGAAGGAGAGCGCTGGCTATACAGGGGATCCCTGAATGGAGAAGACACCGAGGAGGTAGGTAAGGTCCCTCCCGGTGTCCTGTAAGCACTAACCCGGCTATTCAGTCGGGCTGTTCGGGACCGCCGCGGCGAAATCGCGGCGGTCCCGAACAGCCCGACTGAACAGCCGGGTTAGTGTCACTTTCCCTTCAGACCTGACCGCCGCGTCTGAAGGGTTAATACAGGGCAGCACCGCGATCGGTGATGTCCTGTATTAGCCGCGGGTCCCGGCCGTTGATGGCCGCAGGGACCGCCGCGATAGGGGTGTATTCGCCATATAAGACGCACCGACTTTTTCCCCCCAGTTTTGGGGAAGAAAAAGTGCATCTTATACGGCGAAAAATACGGTATTCAGTGCTGTCGTGTTTTCTTAGGCTGTCACGATATTAGTACTGTCAGGTTTCGTGCACTCTTGTCTGGTGGGGTCTGCTAGGGTTAGGGTCGGCCATGTTTTTCAGGTTGTTACGGTAGTATGTCCACTATTAATGTCTTTTAGCTGTCGCAATAGCTGTTAAATGTTCCATATGTACACGCTTGGCATGCATAGAGTTGTCACTATATGACTGCTGTAAATAGGCGCGTTACACGATATTTAGGCAACCTATCATGACTACTGGTATGATACTTACAAAGTTCTGTGATGACTACAGGCATGATGGTTACGCACTGACTACAGGCATGATGGTTATGCAGTGTCCTGTCACAGATACAGGAACGATGGTTACGCAATGTCCTGTCACGACTACAGGCACAATGGTTACGCAAAACCTGTCAGGATAACATGGTCTCAGGGGACTTTGCTGTTGGATGATACAGGACTCATGGCAGGGTCACCTTTTCTTCTCCGGACAATTCTTCCAGATGTCCAAACAGTGTGAAGGCTTCATCAAAGAAATTACTTTCCCACAATCCTCTGCAGTCTAGTCCCTGTGCTCCCTGCTACTCTGGGGAACTAGACCCATAGCCCATCCTTTCCCTCTAACCAACCAATTTAATTGTCTTAATATAATTTATCAGCTATATAGAGCAGTTTCCCCCTCTTTCAGTTGTCACTTACATGCATGAAGAGAGGCAATGACATCATCCATCCATCCACTGTGTCTCTGTCCAAGTCCCTCTCTATAAGCAGCCCCCACCCTCCTGTGAGACACAGACCATGAGGTTTCTGCTCTGCACTGATGAGGCATTCTCCCTTTAGCTGGAAGGTGTGTGCAGTCTTAGCCAATCAGACACTGAATTTCTATCCTCACAGAGTAGGAGGGGTGGGGGCTGCTTTCAGAGAGGGAGTTGGACAGCAGTGAGAGGAGAGTTGCAATGGCTGCTAGGAAACTTAGTATTCATGATGCAGGATGACAAAGAATATCAAGCAGCCAGAGAAGACCACAGGGGCCACAAAAGCCATGCATATCAGGCAGGGTCATTTACAGGGAACGTATCCGGGTAGTTTGGTGGCTTTGGAGCTTTTTTTTATATGTACTTTCCCGGAGCACCTTTTTAAAGGGGTACTCCCACTAGCCAGCGTGAAACTAAATGTTCAGAACGCCGTTTTTGCACTGTGTGGAAAGCCGTCACGCCCCCTCCCATAGACTTGAGGGGGCGTAGTCGACCCTGCAGCGCGAAAACAGCATTCATATAGTGTCTGTGGCTGGTATGGGCCGCTCTGGGGACTGGCAGTGGTGTGTATAATATAGTGTCTGTGGCTGGTATGGGCCGCTCTGGGGACTGGCAGTGGTGTGGATCATATAGTGTCTGTGGCTGGTATGGGCCGCTCTGGGGACTGGCAGTGGTGTGGATCATATAGTGTCTGTGTCTGGTATTGGCCGCTCTGGGGACTGGCAGTGGTGTGGATCATATAGTGTCTGTGTCTGGTATGGGCCGCTCTGGGGACTGGCAGTGGTGTGGATCATATAGTGTCTGTGTCTGGTATGGGCCGCTCTGGGGACTGGCAGTGGTGTGGATCATATAGTGTCTGTGTCTGGTATGGGCCGCTCTGGGGACTGGCAGTGGTGTGGATCATATAGTGTCTGTGTCTGGTATGGGCCGCTCTGGGGACTGGCAGTGGTGTGGATCATATAGTGTCTGTGTCTGGTATGGGCCGCTCTGGGGACTGGCAGTGGTGTGGATCATATAGTGTCTGTGTCTGGTATGGGCCGCTCTGGGGACTGGCAGTGGTGTGGATCATATAGTGTCTGTGGCTGGTATGGGCCGCTCTGAGGACTGGCAGTGGTGTGGATCATATAGTGTCTGTGGCTGGTATGGGCCGCTCTGGGGACTGGCAGTGGTGTGGATCATATAGTGTCTGTGTCTGGTATGGGCCGCTCTGGGGACTGGCAGTGGTGTGGATCATATAGTGTCTGTGGCTGGTATGGGCCGCTCTGGGGACTGGCAGTGGTGTGGATCATATAGTGTCTGTGTCTGGTATGGGCCGCTCTGGGGACTGGCAGTGGTGTGGATCAAATAGTGTCTGTGGCTCGTATGGGCCACTCTGGAGACTGGCAGCTGTGTGGATCATATAGTGTTTGTGGCTGGTATGGGCCGCTCTGGGGACTGGCAGCTGTGTGGATCATATAGTGTTTGTGGCTGATATGGGCCACTCTGGGGACTGGCAGTGGTGTGTATCATATAATGTCTGTGGCTGGTATGGGCCGCTCTGGGGACTGGCAGTGGTGTGGATCATATAGTGTCTGTGTCTGGTATGGGCCGCTCTGGGGACTGGCAGTGGTGTGGATCATATAGTGTCTGTGGCTGGTATGGGCCGCTCTGGGGACTGGCAGTGGTGTGGATCATATAGTGTCTGTGGCTGGTATGGGCCGCTCTGGGGACTGTCAGTGGTGTGGATCAAATAGTGTCTGTGGCTCGTATGGGCCACTCTGGAGACTGGCAGCTGTGTGGATCATATAGTGTTTGTGGCTGGTATGGGCCGCTCTGGGGACTGGCAGCTGTGTGGATCATATAGTGTTTGTGGCTGATATGGGCCACTCTGGGGACTGGCAGTGGTGTGTATCATATAATGTCTGTGGCTGGTATGGGCCGCTCTGGGGACTGGCAGTGGTGTGGATCATATAGTGTCTGTGTCTGGTATGGGCCGCTCTGGGGACTGGCAGTGGTGTGGATCATATAGTGTCTGTGGCTGGTATGGGCCGCTCTGGGGACTGGCAGTGGTGTGGATCATATAGTGTCTGTGGCTGGTATGGGCCGCTCTGGGGACTGGCAGTGGTGTGGATCATATAATGTCTGTGGCTGGTATGGGCCGCTCTGGGGACTGGCAGTGGTGTGGATCATATAGTGTCTGTGTCTGGTATGGGCCGCTCTGGGGACTGTCAGTGGTGTGGATCATATAGTGTCTGTTATGGGCCGCTCTGGGGACTGTCAGTTGTGTGGATCAAATAGTGTCTGTGGCTCGTATGGGCCACTCTGTGGACTGGCAGTGGTGTGGATCATATAGTGTTTGTGGCTGGTATGGGCCGCTCTGGGGACTGGCAGTGGTGTGGATCATATAATGTCTGTGGCTGGTATGGGCCGCTCTGGGGACTGGCAGTGGTGTGGATCATATAATGTCTGTGGCTGGTATGGGCCGCTCTGGGGACTGGCAGTGGTGTGGATCATATAATGTCTGTGGCTGGTATGGGCCGCTCTGGGGACTGGCAGTGGTGTGGATCATATAGTGTCTGTGGCTGATATGGGCCACTCTGGGGACTGGCAGTGGTGTGGATCATATAGTGTCTGTGTCTGGTATGGGCCGCTCTGGGGACTGGCAGTGGTGTGGATCATATAGTGTTTGTGGCTGGTATGGGCCGCTCTGGGGACTGGCAGTGGTGTGGATCAAATAGTGTCTGTGGCTGATATGGGCCACTCTGGGGACTGGCAGACTCTGGTTGTGTTCTTGTTGCTTCTCAGCTCGTTGGCACCTTCAGGTTTGTAAACATTACTGCATGGCATCAAACATTCATGAGGCATCCATATTTTATAAGTGTAGCTGTGTGAGGGCAGACAGCCCGATGCTGGCACTGAGGACGGGTCCCGGGAGGGACATAAAACAATCTATTAGAGGCCATCTCTCCATCCTGACAGCGTTGTACAGGAGAAGGTCTCTGCGGCTCCGCTATGATGGGATGTTTATCAGAGGAGTAGATAATGTATAGAGGGACATGATGTCAATGTAATGTATGGAGCACCCAATGGCCTCTATAGGGGGGGGGGGGGGGTGGCATCTATTCATCGCCCCTGGGACTCTATTTCTGGTTGAGGGGTCTGGAAATGTTTGTATAGGTTGTTGATTGGAAATATATCAATTCATATGGATTATGTATTGTACATTGTACGTCTCGTCTTCACATATGGTGCAGTCTTCTGCCATGTAGTGGCCTCGTGAGGCCAAGGAGAAATCTGCCACAACCCATCCTCTGTTTTTCCCTATGGTCCAGGGGCGGACATACACAGTAGAGTGAGAAGACTATATGGGCTCCATACATATTGGATAGCTGCTAGTTATCTCTCCCATTCTCCCTATACACATGTACGCTCAGCTTAACCGAGCATGCACATGTTTTCAATCAGGAGAGGGGTAAAGCTGCCGCCAGACTCCGTAGTGGATCACCAAGTTAAAATTCAACTAACTGATTCTACTTTTCCTCTTCTATTATTATTATTAATAATAATAATAATAGCATTATTATTAATAATAATAATGATAAATAATCATAATGACATTATTATTAATAATAATTATAATAATAAAAATAGTAATCAAGATAATAAGAGTAATATTATTATTGTTATTAATAAAAAATAATAATAATTACAATAGCATTATTATTATTATTATTAATAATAATAAAAATGCTATTGTAATTATAGTTTTTTTTTAATTAATAATAGTAATAATAATATGACTAATTATCTTGATTACTATTATTATTAGCATTATTATTATTATTATTAATAATGATAATAATAATTATATTGTAATTATTATTATTTTTTTATTAATAATGATAATAGTAATAATAATATTCATCTTATTATCTTGATCACTATTATTATTATTATCATTATTATTAATAATAATATAGCTATTGTAATTATTTTTTTATTAATAATGATAATAGTAATAATAATATTAATCTTATTATCTTGATTACTATTATTATTAGCATTATTAATAATAATGCTGTTGTAATTATTATTATTTTTATTAAGAATAATAGTAATAATAATAATACTAACATTACTCTTATTATCTTGATTACTATTATTAATAATAATAATAACACTAATATTGTTATTATTATATTATGAGAGTCAGAAGGCTCCCATACACATTAGATTAGTGTTTTCCAACCAGGGTGCCTCCAGCTGTTGCAAAACTACAACTCCCAGCATGCCCGGACAGCCGTTGGCTGTCCGGGCATGTTGGGATTTGTAGTTTTGCAACAGCTGGAGGCTCACTGGTTGGGAAACACTGCATTAGATGGTCATTTGGACCCACTTATATTTATGTTATTTTTATGGGCAGCTTTAGTCCCCATCCTGTCTTTAATTTAAAATTTTTGAACTCCGTAGGGAATGGAGCCATGCTGGGGGGAATGGGTGGGTCATCAATGCCAAGTCATTTGCCTTAATCTATCTACAGAATGAGAAGATATACAGGGCATATTGGTCATAACCCACCCTTAAATCAGCTACTGGCATTTTATCTGTGCCAACAGCGATCTGGAGATAACATGTGAAATGTGCGCGGTATAGATGTAGACACAGCTGGCAGGACAAGTCTCAGCACAGTCTGGTTGGCTGAACTGAGGAAAAGTCACTACGGTATACCTCAACATCTGATACCATGTCTGTGGGCACTGGTTCTCTTCCATTGTCTCAGAATCAGGACTTTCCTTTGATACGAGGTATATAGACGACATAATTTGATCCCACCATGGAATGTAGCGAATGCCTGTGGTATATTGGGCAAAAACAGCCAAAAAGAAGCTAAAAAAAAAATTGTGTAGCACAATTTCCTAATTTGGTAGATCATTTGTGGGTGCCAGTGATGAGACCCTCATTGTCAATGATAGTATTATATGGCGCCTATTGATATAGACTACAAGGGTCTTGGAGCAGGGGAGCAACTTTCCATTAAGTATAAGAGAGGGGGTACAGAATAGGAACCCCCCCCCCTACCCTTTATACAATAGGACACATAGTGGATCATGTGTTAGGGGGTTCCGATGGGCATTATAAATCTAAACAAAATCATAAGACAGCTATGTAATGCTTGGATTCTAGTGGTTCTCTGCTTTGTTATTATTCATGAAGGACCAGGTAGTAGGTCATGTACAAAAGGCAATATTCGTAATGGACAACTCCTAGCTGAACTGACGAAAAGTCACTACGGTATACCTCAACAACTGATACCATGTCTGTGGGCACTGGTTCTCATCCATTGTCTCAGAATCAGGACTTTCCTTTGATACGAGGTATATAGACGACATGATTTGATCCCACCACGGAATGTAACGAATGCCGTTGGTATATTGGGCAAAAACAGCCAAAAAGAAGCCAAAAAAACCAAACAAAATACTGTGTAGCACAATATCTTAAATGGGTAGATCAATTGGGGGTGCCAGTGATGAGACCCTCATTGTCAATGATAGTATTATATGGCGCCTATTGACATAGACTACAAGGGTCTTGGAGCAGGAGAGCAACTTTCCATTAAGTATAAGAGAGGGGGTACAGAATAGGAACCCCCCCCCCTACCCTTTATACGATAGGACACATAGTGGATCATGTGTTAGGGGGTTCCGATGGGCATTATAAATCTAAACAAAATCATAAAACAGCTATGTAATGCTTGGATACTAGTGGTTCTCTGCTTTGCTATTATTCACGAAGGACCTGGTAGTAGGTCATGTACAAAAGGAAATATTTATAATGTACAACTCCTATCTGAATTTTTTAGACCAGTGTTTCCCAACTAATGTGCCTCCAGCTGTTGCAAAACTCCAACTCCCAGCATGCCCGGACAGCCGTTGGCTGTCCGGGCATGCTGGGAGTTGGAGTTTTGCAACAGCTGGAGGCAAATTAGTTGGGAAACACTGCACTAGGTGGACAGTAGACCTCAGTTCTTGGGATCGGTGAGGGTCTCAGTAGTCAGACCCCCATGGATGAGTTGGCACCCTAGGCTGTTGTTTCTCAACCTTCTCCAGCCAAGTACAGTTGTATTAGGTGAAAGCTTTGCAGTAATGGTCGGGTTATATGTAGACAGTCCCTTTGTGTGCTCGAAGACTGAACCACTTGTGATTTGCCGTGAACATAAATCAATGCAGCCAATGAGACCGGGGAGGGAACATGGTGTGCACAAGCTCATCCCAATGCTTTTTAGGCATCAATGCTGATATAGAATGTAAGGGGGGGTGTCTCCGGGACTGTATACAGGGAGCCCTCCATGAGCTTTCCAAGACAGGTTGACACCACATGTATCATAAAAACTCAACTATACATGTTAATGTTAATTCCAATGTGTTTCCATGGTAACAGACTACAAACAAACTCTGTGTGTAGTCAGATTCTGCAGTCATGTGTTACTCCGCTGCAGCTTCCTCTTCTTGATAGCCTACGGGCCACAGAAGGTGAAGCAGATGGACAGAGGTGAAGGCTTCTATACCTACTGGGGCATAGTCGGCCAAAGCTGCTAATTTCGGAGGGAACGGCTAAATGACGAATATGTATGTGGGCCTCCCAAAGTTATCTGTTGGTGGCGATAAAGATCGGACATGTTAAAGGGGTACATTTTTTTTTAAATCAACTGGTGCCAGAAAGTTACACAGATTTGTAATTTACTTCTATTAAAAAAATCTTTATCCTTTCAGTACATATTAGCTGCTATATACTACAGAGAAAGTTCTGTTCTTTTTGGATTTCTTTTTTTTTTTATGTCTCTGCTGACACCTCTGTCCATATCAGGAACTGTTCAGAACAGGAGGAAATCCCCATAGTAAACTTATGCTGCTCTGGACAGTTCCTGATACAGACAGAGGTGTCAGTAGAGAGCACTGTGGACAGAAAAACGAAAGAGCCCCAAAAACAAAAGAACTTTCTCTCTAATATACAGCCGCTAATATGTACTGGAAGGATAAAGTTTTTTTTAAATAAAAGTAATTTACAAATCTGTTTAACTTTCTGGCACCAGTTGATTAAAAAAAATATAAAATGTTTTCCACCGGAGTACCCCTTTAAGTCTCAACTGCCCGATCCTTTTTTATCCCCAAGGTGGTAAACCACCACCAGAGGAGACTGGCAGCTGTGTACCCCTCCTCCCCCATTCAAAGCTCACCAATGTGTGGCCATATAGAGCGCTTATGGCTATGGATGAATAGTGGAGATAGCGGACGCTTGGCCAAGAAGCTATTGCAGGTGTACGGGCATCTTAAAGGGTTACTCCGCCTCTCGACATCTTATCCCCTATCCAAAGGACCCCTGACAGTCCCTCAGCGTCGGGACCCCCGCGATCAGACGTCTTATCCCCTATCCTTTGACCGAGTACCCCTTTAACACCTGACTGCGAGGTCAGACTACACAAGGGTTTGTTTGTAGTCTGTTACCATGGAGACACATAGGCCGTGGATACATGACATGGTTGAAACGTTTTACTTATGTCTTGTCTTCTCTTTCACAGCGCTGCAAAGACCGACTAAACTCTTTGGCCATCTCTGTCATGAACCAGTGGCCGGGTATCAAGCTGCGAGTGACCGAAGGCTGGGACGAGGATGGTCATCATTCCGATGAATCCTTACATTATGAGGGCCGAGCGGTGGACATCACCACCTCGGACAGGGATCGCAACAAATACGGGATGCTGGCCCGGCTGGCGGTGGAGGCGGGGTTTGACTGGGTGTATTATGAATCCAAGGCGCATATCCACTGCTCTGTGAAGTCAGGTAAGAACATTGCTTTATATGCGATTTTCTATATATATAACTAGATATATATATATACAGTACAGACCATAAGTTTGGATACACCTTCTCATTCAGAGTTTTCTTTATTTTCATGACTATGAATATTGTAGATTCACATTGAAGGCATCAAAACTATGAACGTAACAAAAAAGTGTGAAAATCTGTCCTATTCTAGGTTCTTCCTTTTGCTTTGATTACTGCTAGAGATGAGCAAACTTACAGTAAATTCGATTTGTCACGAACTTCTCGGCTCAGCAGTTGATGGCATTTCCTGCATAAATTAGTTCAGCTTTCAGGTGCTCCCGTGGGCTGGAAAAGGTGGATACAGTCCTAGGAGACTCTTTCCTATGACTGTATCCACCTTTTCCAGACCACCGGAGCACCGGAAAGCTGAACTAATTTACGCAGGATAAGTCATCAACTGCCGAGCCGAGAAGTTTGTGACGAATCGTATTTACTGTACGTTCGCTCATCTCTAATTACTGCTTTGCACACTCATTCTCTTGATGAGCTTCAAGAGGTAGTCACCTGAAATGGTCTTCCACCAGCCCTGAAGGAGTTCCCAGAGATGCTTAGCACTTGTTGGCCCTTTTTGCCTTCACTCTGCGGTCCAGCTCACCCCAAACCATCTCGATTGGGTTCAGGTCCGGTGACTGTGGGGGTCAGGTCATCTGGGGCAGCACCCCATCCCTCTCCTTCTTGGTCAAATAGCCCTTACACAGCCTGGAGGTGTTTGGGGTCATTGGGGGAGATTTATCAAAACCTGTGCGGAGGAAGAGTGGTGCAGTTGCCCATAGCAACCAATCAGATTGCTTCTTTCATTTTCCACAGGCCTCTAAAGAGGCCTGTGGAAAATGAAAGAAGCAATCTGATTGGTTGCTATGGGCAACTGCCCCACTCTTCCTCTGCACAGGTTTTGATCAATCTCCCCCATTGTTCTGTTGAAAAATAAATGATGGTCCAACTAAATGCAAACCGGACGGAATAGCAGCCGCTGCCAGATGCTGTGGTAGCCATGCCGGGTCAGTATGCCTTCAATTTTGAATAAATCCCCAACAGTGTCACCAGCAAAGCATCCCCCCCCCCCCCACACACACACACACACCATCACACCTCCTCCTCCACACCAGCACCCCCTGTGAAGTGAAGACTAGAGATGAGCGAACTTACAGTAAATTCAATTCGTCACGAACTTCTCGGCTCGGCAGTTGATGACTCTTTCCTAGGACTGTATCCACCTTTTCCAGCCCACTGGAGCACCTGAAGGCTGAACTAACTTACGCAGGAAAAGCCATCAACTGCCGAGCCGAGAAGTTCGTGACGAATCGAATTTACTGTAAGAAGTTCGCTCATCTCTAGTGAAGACCATTTCAGGTGACTACCTCTTGAATCTCAACATGAGAATGCCAAGAGTGTGCAAAGCAGTAATCAAAGCAAAAGGTGTCTAGAACCTAGAATATGACAGATTTTCACACCTTTTTGTTATGTATATAATCCCACATGTGATCATTCATAGTTTTGATGCCTTCAGTGTGAATCTACAATATTCATAATCAGGAAAATAAAGAAAACTCTGAATGAGAAGGTGTCCAAACTTTTGGTCTGTACTGTACGTCTTCACTGTTCTTCAATGTGTCCATCTTATGGATCCCTGCATGTTGTGCCTCTTAGTGTCATTGTTAAATGTTGTGTCTCTGTGCCGACAACATGAGTGCGATGGGGCAATTGATCGGAGGGGCCCATGTTCTGTAGAGCAGTGTTTTCCAAATAGTGTGTCTCCAGCTGTTGCAATAGTGTGTCTCCAGCTGTTGCAAGACTACAACTTCTGGCATGCTGGCAAGTTGTAGTTTTGCAACAGCTGGGGGCACACTGCTTGGGAAACACTGACTCTCATAATATTATAACAATATTATATTATTATTATTATTATTAATAACAGTAATAATAATAATAATAATAATAATAATAATAATAAAAATCATAATAGTATTAGGGGGAATTGGATCAGTTAGTTGAATTTCAATTAACTTTTTTTTAACTACAATGGTTGTTTTTAGAGATGAGCGAACTTACAGCAAATTCGATTCGTCGCGAACTTCTCGGCTCGGCAGTTGCTGACTTTTCCTGCGTAAATTAGTTCAGCCTTCAGGTGCTCCGGTGGGCTGGAAAAGGTGGATACAGTCCTAGGAAAGAGTCTCCTAGGACTGTATCCACCTTTTCCAGCCCACGGGAGCACCGGAAAGCTGAACTAATTTATGCAGGAAAAGACATCAACTGCCGAGCCGAGAAGTTCGTGACGAATCGAATTTACTGTAAGTTCGCTCATCTCTAGTTGTTTTATATTGTTATTTCTGCAGTAATTACTTTGGTCCCTTGATATTTATAGTGTTACAATCAGATTTCTCTGTTCTGTTTATCCATCTGTGCAACAATGTATCTCCTCTATATCCTATATATGTGAATGCATGTCTGGGTGCCTTTTTTTGTGAATGAGCAGCGCAGTGCATGATGGGATTACCCGTCAGATTACCTGCCTCATGCAGATGCATGCCACCATTTTGCAGAATCTGGGGCCTGGCATCTCAATTTTGGATAGTAAAGGATAGGTCTACCTTCACCGGATGGTGCAACAAAGACACGGCGGTAAGGACAACCATTATGAGTAGGATCTGTGGTACCTATGTCCTTGGTGGGGACAGACTTGACCAGCCACTTTGATTGAGACCTAAGTAACCAAAAAAATCGAATAAAAAGAGTCTCACCGAGGCTTCTGGGAATTAAGTTTATATTGTAGGTCAAGAAAATAGTATATATCTCTATATACATAATATTTGGGTAAAAAGCAAATGTAAACAATTTATCCTGTCCGTCAAATCAATTTTCACCACATTTCTTTGTCAGGAATTTTAAGTGAGGAGACATCTCCTGTTCTCGGCCCTAATGTATCGACGAGAAGGGCCACAAAGAGAGAATTTTTATTTCTCTTGTGGACCTGAATGGATGAAAATTACATATACAGTGATCCCTCAACTTACAATGGCCTCAACATACAATAGTTTCAACATACAATGGTCTTTTCTGGACCATTGTAACTTGAAACCAAACTCAACATACAATGCTATGGAATCTGCGAAACTTGTCAATGGCTGGAAGAACCGACCAATCAGAATGGACATTTCATTGGTAAAACCACTGTATTCCTAAAGTGCACGCACTGACTGGTGTCTGGTAGCGCCCTTTACAGTGCAGGGAGGTATTACATGTTCTGTACTCTTTACCTGTATTACTGAAGTGTATGCACTGACTGGTGTCTGGTAGCTCCCCCTACATTACAGGGAGGTATTACATGTTCTGTACTCTTTACCTGTATTACTGAAGTGTATGCACTGACTGGTGTCTGGTAGCACCCCCTACAGTACAGGGAGGTATTACATGTTCTGTACTCTTTACCTGTATTACTGAAGTGTATGCACTGACTGGTGTCTGGTAGCGCCCCCTACAGTACAGAGAGGTATTACATGTTCTGTACTCTTTACCTGTATTACTGAAGTGTATATACTGACTGTCTGGTAGTGCCCCCTACAGTACAGGGAGGTATTACATATTCTGTACTCTTTACCTGTATTACTGAAGTGTATGCACTGACTGGTGTCTGGTAGCACCCCCTACAGTACAGGGAGGTATTACATGTTCTGTACTCTTTACCTGTATTACTGAAGTGTATGCACTGACTGGTGTCTGGTAGTGCCCCCTACAGTACAGAGAGGTATTACATGTTCTGTACACTTTACCTGTATTACTGAAGTGTATGCACTGACTGGTGTCTGGTAGTACCCCCTACAGTACAGGGAGGTATTACATGTTCTGTACTCTTTACCTGTATTACTGAAGTGTATGCACTAACTGTCTGGTAGTGCCCCCTACAGTACAGGGAGGTATTTCATGTTCTGTACTCTTTACCTGTATTACTGAAGTGTAGGCACTGACTGGTGTCTGGTAGCACCCCCTACAGTACAGGGAGGTATTACATGTTCTGTACTACTCTTTACCTGTATTACTGAAGTATATGCACTGACTGGTGTCTGGTAGCACCCCCTACAGTACAGGGAGGTATTACATGTTCTGTACTACTCTTTACCTGTATTACTGAAGTGTATGCACTGACTGGTGTCTGGTAGTGCCCCCTACAGTACAGGGAGGTATTACATGTTCTGTACTCTTTACCTGTATTACTAAAGTGTATGCACTGACTGGTGTCTGGTAGCGCCCCCTACAGTACAGGGAGGTATTTCATGTTCTGTACTCTTTACCTGTATTACTGAAGTGTATGCACTGACTGGTGTCTGGTAGCGCCCCCTACAGTACAGGGAGGTATTACATGTTCTGTACTCTTTACCTGTATTACTGAAGTGTATGCACTGACTGGTGTCTAGTAGCGCCCCCTACAGTACAGGGAGGTATTACATGTTCTGTACTCTTTACCTGTATCAGGGTTAGCTGCTCCTTTGGATATCAGGTGAGGGCGGCTCCATGTTACTTTTTATTTTTCTTAGGACATTGCGTGTTCTTTAAAGGGCCCTGAAGAAGCTTCTGTCCTCTACATAGACCAGTGTTTCCCAAAGAGGGTGCCTCCAGCTGTTGCAAAACTACAACTCCCAGCTGTCCGGGCATGCTGGGAGTTGTAGTTTTGCAACAGCTGGAGGCACCCTGGTTGGGAAACACTGACATAGACAGTGATTTACAGCTCCCAGCAGATCTTTATTACTTGTATGTGTAAGGATTTGCTTTATCTGTATTAGTTTTCCTCTTATTTATCTTTAATCCTCACCTTTTCTTATTTTTGGATGACATTTTGGGGCTTCAGAACCAATTACCAGGTTTCCATAGAGTTCTGGTCTCAACATACGATGGTTTCAACTTACAATGGTCGTCCTGGGACCAATTAATATTGTAACTTGAGGGACCACTGTATAGCTCACTGATTGTAATAGAAACTGTGTAATACTTTCTTTCTCCTGCAGTGGCGCTGCAGGTTATCTCAGCGATCACTGTTGATCCTACTAGTAGGATTGATTTTAATAGGAACTGTGTAATACTTCATTTCTCCTGCGGTGGCGCTCCAGGTAATTACAGAGATCACTGTAGATCCTACTAATGGAATTTATTTTTTATAGAATCAGTGTAATACTTCATTTCTCCTGTGGCGGCGCTGCAGGTTATCCCAGAGATCACTGTAGGTCCTACTAGTCAGATTGATTTTATTAGGAACTGTGTAATACTTCATTTCTCCTGCAGAGGCGCTGCAGGTTATCCCAGAGATCACTGTAGGTCCTACTAGTCAGATTGATTTTATTAGGAACTGTGTAATACTTCATTTATCCTGCGGTGGCGCTGCAGGTTATTCAACAGATCACAGGCGATCACTGTTGATCCTACTAGTAGGATTGATATTAATGGAAAGTGTGTAATATATCATTTCTCCTGCGGTGGCGCTGCATGTTATCCCAGAGATCACTGTAGATCCTACTAGTGGGATTGATTTTAATAGGAACTGTGTAATACTTCATTGCTCCTGCGGTGGCGCTGCAGGTTATACCAGAGATCACTATAGATTCTACCAGTTGGATTGATTTTGATAGAAACTGTGTAATACTTCATTTATCCTGCGGTGGCGCTGCAGGTTATTCTACAGATCATAATCGATCACTGTTGATCCTACTAGTGGGATTGATTTTTAATAGGAACAGTGTAATACTTCATTTCTCCTGTGGTGGCGCTGCAGGTTATCCAACAGATCACAGGCGATCACTGTTGATCTTACTAGTGGTACTGATTTTTATAGGAACTGTGTAATACTTCATTTATCCTGCGGTGGCGCTGCAGTTTAGCTCACAGATCACAGGCGATCACTGTTGATCCTAAAGGTAGGACACTGCAGAATCTGCTTTCCATTGAAGGGTCCAAGGACAGGAGAAAACAAATTGATTGGTGGGGGTCTGATCTCTAGGACCCCCTGACCCTGATCACAAGCCCGTTCACTCCGTATGGGACTTCTG